>NC_137606.1:31928005-32103005 GCF_963280865.1 Gymnoscopelus braueri
AAGTGTATGCACATACACAAAGTTTGTGAGGGACATAGCAGACTATTGGTCCTGCACAACAATAGGAAAAAACGGCTGCCACTTGCCTATCTACACAAAAGAGAGGTGACTGCTGTCTACTGAGGTCAGCACATTGTGTACACACAGGGCTCAAAGGCTTGGGCCTGGCTACAGCAAAGATCTATAGAAATAGAGAATAGGAGGGTAATAAAGGGAGGAAAGGAGAAGAAAAAAGTGGAAAATGGATGCGGAAAAGCAGAATATCAGATTTTGAAATTGTCATTAACATAATTTCTGAAGGGGTCAATGGATGCGATGCAAGAGGAAAGCAGCAGAATCATGTGTGTGTGTGTGTGTGTGTGTGTGTGTGTGTGTGTGTGTGTGTGTGTGTGTGTGTGTGTGTGTGTGTGTGTGTGTGTGTGTGTGTGTGTGAGAGAGAGAGAGAGAGGGAGAGGGGGAGAGAGAGAGAGAGAGAGAGAGAGAGAGAGAGAAAGAGAGAGAGAGAGAGGGAGAGAGAGAGAGAGAGAGAGAGAGAGAGAGAGAGAGAGAGAGAGAGAGAGAGTGCTTTCTGCTGATGACAGTGACTGTCCCCGGTACATCACAGAGGCGCTGGACAACAAAACAGGCAGCCGAGTCAGCACGACTCAGCCACAGCTAAGCAGTGTGACCCTTGACCCCGCCTCCCGCTTCCAAAAGTTCATCCAATGAGAAGCAGGGACTCTCACCCCTATAGACATGGTTTGGATGTGAATGTATATATATATCCCCGCTCACCGGCCTGATTCCATCATTTTCCCCGCGTCGGTTTGTCTCAACCTGCACCTCTCTGTAAGTCTCTTCTCTCTAGAGTTTCTTAGTGGGAGTCCTACTTTGAGGGTCGACGCAATCAGGCACTGATAGGGAGAAAATATCTCCAAATGACATGTACAATATAGTGATAGCTCCAGGGACTGGCTCTCACCATGAAAGTTTATTTCAAATGGTTGGATGGGCAAATTACTTCAGCGGGGTTGTCATCTCATCTTAAATCCAAGAACACAGAGTAGAATATATGCTCTGTGGTTCATGTTATGGAGAAATATTTGAGCAACACACAAGGCTGTGTCTGCCTTTGGATTTATTCTTGGTTTAGCAATATAGAGAATGTGGCAGGTTTGGACAGATTGATGCTTTGTGTCAATATACATGTCAATTATGTACTGTATGCTGCTCCGACAAGGACAATTATTCTAGGGAAATCATTACAAAAAGACAAGTAAGGTGACTACAAAACGATTATCAGAGAATACAACCATTTCAGTTCAAAGAAGAGAGCAGTACTTGTGCACATGACATCAGTGCATGTGCAGAATCAATGGAATCTAGGCATTTCTTAGTGCAATGTTTTCATACTCTGGTAATGGAATAGATCACTGGAGCGCAGCTTCTTTTTGGTAATGTTCAGATATGGAACGTTTAGTCCTTTCATATTATAGAAGGTAGACAGAACAAAATTTGCTTTTAGGGTGATGATGGTGGTGTAATTAGTTTATTTCAGTAGATTTTGGTCAGGTTTATATAATACTTCTTTCTGGACATTGCTAAATTATGAGTGCGACTTAGATAGATTTTAGACGTGCAATGAGACTGTCTGACAAGGGGAGCCTTGCTCTGCTAGCAGATGTGGCACCCACATACTCAATAATGTTTTGATTTAAATCAAGATTCATATATTGTGCTGTTGGAGTAATTGTTTTGCGGCATGTCTTAACCACTTTCACCCTGGCGTCCCTATTCGCATGGCATGTCATAATAGGCAAAAACTGTCCGAAATCGTCTTTGAAAATGTAGCAGATCTACAATTCGCAACACATTGTGACGTGACACGTTGTTAGCTTGTGGATCAGATATTTTGAAATCTGAAAATCTGAAATAGGGCTTAAGTGGTTAACATTACTTTACTAGTAATATGTTTTACTATTACTAGCCCAAAATGTTAAAATAAATCCCTAAATGGCTGACCATCTGTATGCATGTCTGTCTCTTCTATCCAGATTTGATCATGTCTCACTCAGGTGCTCAAGGCAGCATTGGCAGCCACTCTGCCATGGGGATGAAATCTCACAAGGTGGGTCCATGCTAACCCCCCTCCTCCCAGATGATTTAGTCATGAAACAAAATTACATTGGAAACACAGCTACATGAATAGCATTAACATACCCTGCCGTGTCTTCACTTTCCAGATGTGCCTCTACGAATATGAGAACTTCCAGGGCAAAAAGATGGAGGTGACAGGAGAGTGTCGTAACCTGTGTGAGAAGGGCTTTGACAGGATTGGCTCCATCAGAGTGGAGTGCGGACCGTAAGTCAACAAAACTGTCAACAACAGAAAGGATCAAATTACAATTACACCAAAGTTAATGTATCCAGATGATTTTAAACGTTATGAGTTGGACTTTCAATTCAACTTAATACATAATAATAATAATACTGTAATAACATATTCCTTCTTTTATTTGGCTCTGTTAATCTAAAGATAAGAGAAGTGACTAAGAATCTCTGTCTGCCTGTCCATCCATTCATCCCTTTGTCCATACATTCCTCCAGCTTTGTGGGTTACGAGCAGCAGAACCTGACTGGTGAGATGTTCATGCTGGAGAAGGGAGAGTACCCCCGCTGGGACACCTGGTCCAACAGCTACAGGTGTGACCGTATCATGTCTGTCAGACCCGTCAAAATGGTAAGTTCAACTGGACAACTTTGGGATTTGTCTTCTTCGTCTGTCCGTCCATCTGTCCGTCCGTCTGTCTGTCCGTCCGTCTGTCTGTCCGTCCGTCCATCCGTCTATCTGTCCGTCCATCTGTCCGTCCGAACAAACGTCTGAACGTCCATACACACAGTTAAAACTGGGCATAAGATCAAAGCCTCATTGGTTCATATAACCAACCTGGGAAAATCTGGGCGAGGAGAGTAAAACTGAAGCTACACCAACCCGCTAAACATTTTGTCATGATCTATTGGGTTAACTAAGGATTTAAAACTGTCTGGTAAACAGCAACTACAGTAACCTCTAAATATCTTACCTATAGGACCCCCAGGACCACAAGATCTGCCTGTATGAGTGCAATAACTTTGAAGGTCGCAAGATGGAGGTGTGTGATGAGGACATCCCCAGCCTGTGGTCGTATGGTTTCCAGGACCGCGTGGCTAGCATCCAGGTCACCGGTGGAACGTGAGTCTTACTCATATCTCATCTGTTTTCAAAACATAAATGTAACATATTGAACAACCAGGTGGAATTAATAGTTTAGATATAAGGGCAACAGTATAGAAAAAGGCAGAAGTACTGTAACTACCCAAATTCAAATCTGTCTCCTGCATTATCAACCAAACATCTACCACTCAGAGGAGAATCCCTCTAGTTGAGGGAGATATTAGGCTTTAGGGCCCCAAAGGGATACACAATCCCAGGCAAGCCCCCAAACTACATTTGTATTATAGCATTTCTCATATAGAAGGCTGACAGTGTTTTGTCCCCGGGAAATTTAAGCAATTTAGACAATTGCTAAAGTGTAAGGACCATTTGATTTCCACCGAAAATGGATGAACGAGGTGAAGCAGAATAGACCGGGAAGAAGAACAGTTGTCGATTGTCATGTCATGGGTTCACATCTCTTTTTTCTCTTCCCTCTCCATCTGCCTCCCACACAGCTGGGTGGGATACCAGTACCCTGGATACCGTGGCTACCAGTACGTCTTTGAGATGGGCCCTTACAAGCACTGGAATGAGTGGGGAGCTCACCACCCCCAGATCCAGTCCATGCGCAGGGTGAGGGACATGCAGACACACCGCAGGGGCTGCTTCGAGTGGACTGCATAGAGGGTCCAGCAACGTGTGGACTAACAGGAGAGAGTAGCAAGGCTCAGACCCGCCGCCATGGTACTAACCATCCCTTGGAAGTTCCTCACCAGCCACCACCTTAGCTGATGGCTGCCGAAAATTGTTATTGCTCTTACTGGTAGATTTGGGTGTTGGGTTCCAACTTGAATGATGATTCTACAGGGTCAAGAAGCCCTGTTTGTGGTAGACTGCCAGAGAACCTGAGTAACTGGTAAAAACGATAGCAGTATCTCTCTGCCTAAAGACCTCATAGAATTAGAGCATGATTTATCATATTTATGAAAGGGGATAGTAGGGGATTAGTAGATGAAATAAAAACTTAGTTTGTGTTAATTAGTTTGTTTCAATTCCATATCTGCAATCTATAGATTTTATACATCTACTCACTTATGTGTTTCTCAGCTATATTAAATGATGCCAATACGCCTGTTCAGCTCTCTCCCTTCCACTCCTGTGAACAGATTTTAGTGACTAGGCTATATTCACTATTGTCTACTGCGTACTGGCAGTCAGGAGGGAATGAAACAGAACTCCAATCTGTCTTCAAAAATAAAAAGGACAAAAAAAACAAAACAAAAACTACCATGGACAGCTCTCAGGCCTGCTCATGCCCTGTAGTAAGATCTTCATACAGAAGGGGGCAGTGTCTCCCCATGTCCTCTTATGGCCGTCACAGCAACAGCACCTCAGACAATTCCAAAGAGATGATGTCTTCACAGAGTCCCCAAGACTCCACTCAGGTTGTTAGGTGACTGACTGGGACATTTATCAGAAAGGGAATTGACTATGAGACTGTGATTAAGAGAAGAAGAAGCTGGCTGTGCCGCCTAGTGTTTTGCAGACATGCCGAACTTTTGGCTCCTCCACTCCACCTCACGGATGGGGAAGATGTCCAAAAAAGATGTATTATTTTACACTTTCTCAGGGATGCTGGCATCTGGAAAGCAACTTTCCAATGGAAACAGATTAAATAAAAACCTCAAACCATTTCTAGTTTGTTTTCTTTTTTTTGCTGTATCTTGCATTAGCCCCATTTAGAACCTCTACCTCCGCTATGTAGCTCCGAGGTCCTACGTGGCCCGGTGCCGTTTGAGCAGGATATTTTTGAATATTTTCCACTTTACATGTTTCTTACCCCTTTCTGCACATCGTATCAAAAAAGTTAAGGTTTTCTTGAATGCTCTCTGATGTTTTAACTTCTAGCGCGCAATAAAATATATCCAATGAGTTGAAAAAAGCGTTTAAATAGCTTCTCTCCTCAGCCGGTTCCATAATATTATGCATTAGAAGATGCAATTCAACATTTGACCAGTAGGGGAATCAGCAATGTTGCCTCTGGGGGCGCAACTTCCGGGTATATCTTAAAAACATTTAGGAGAGAAGCTATTTAAACGCTTTTTTCAACTCGTTGGATAGATTTTATTGCGCGCTAGAAGTTAAAACATCTGAAAGCATTTCAGAAAACCTTTACTTTTTGGATACGATGTGCAGAAAGGGGTAAGAAACATGTAAAGTGAAAGATATTCGAAAATGTCCTGCTCAAACGGCACCGACAAACGTGGAACCCCATCAGCGGAGGGAGAGGTTCCGATTGGAGCTATATCTTGCATTAGTAGGTATGGTAGCCCACTAGCCTAATATATTGATGCACTGTTCCAAACAAAGGCTAAGGATATTTCAGCAATAGCCAATTATTGCAATTGTTGCAACCCTAAAATGACCCTATGATGAGTCGCTTCATAGCTGCAATTTAGCTTCCAGAAATGTTGCGCGTGCCAAGTTGCCAATAAATGTACGCTAAACATGGAGGATGATATTTAGCCCCGTTTGGAACCTCTCTCTCCACGATAGCTCCGCCTCCGTCCCGGCAGTATATAGTCCGTCCAAATGCAGTGAAGATCACCTTTTACGCAACATCGTATGATTCGTATCCAAAAAGTAAAGGTAGTCCGAGACACCTACAGATGTTTGACATTTCGTCGGATAGTAAAATTTAACAGACGAGGTTGAAAAAAACGTTTAGGTTTAACTCTAAATCGATTTACTCAGCCTGTGCCATATTTTCTCATTGAAGCCGAATCGCGAGCAGTACTGCCACCTGGCTGCCGTCGGGGGTTCTTCCGTGTTGAATGGGAAAACATGGCACCACAGGCTGACTAATAAATAAGCCATTTAAACGTCTTTTTTCAACCCCGTCAGTTAACTTTTACTTTCCAGCGAAATTGCAAACATCTGTCGTTGTCTCGGACTACCTTTGATTGTTGGATACCGATACGATGAAAAATGTGATCTTCACTGTAGCGGGACCTCATCGTCGAGTGAGGTTCCAAACGGGGCTGAATATGGGGTTATATATATCTGTATAGTTGGGTGCGCAACGTAGGCTACGCCAGGGGACAGGCATCAGTAAACACTCTACTCGTGTTAGGGCTGAACGGATACACACTCAGTCAGTCAGTCAGTCAGTCAGTCACGGCCGGACGGTTAAAAAAATTAAAGGATTTAAGTTAAATACAGAGAGAGAGAGAGCCGCTGAGCCTTGGGTGAGGGAGGGAGGGAGAGAGAAAGAGAGAGAGAGAGAAAGAGAGAGAGAGAGAGAGAGAGGGGGGGTGCTTTTTTATCTTTACCAGCCCGTGAGTGGGAGGAGGCACAGCTATTCTTGTAACAACACAACACACTGTAGCCATCAGGACGGTGTTGTATCATCATAACTCACGGCCTCTGGTCTGTAGCCTACTGGTGACAGCGACGACACCACGGTGACAGACAGACAGTTCCCCCCCCCTCTTTCTCTCTCTCTCTCTCTCTCTCTCTCTCTCTCTCTCTCTCGTCTCTCTCTCCCTCTCTCCTCTATATATCTCTCTCTCTCCTCATCACGGACGGTATGAAAGTAAAGAAAGGGTGCCACTCAGCAGATACGATGGGAGTCCCGGTCACAACGGAGGAGGAACTGCTCCGACATTCCACTGTAACGGCCGATGATGTGCTTGGCTTACAGAAGATCACCCAAAGTAAGTCAACTATTGGCACACATTGCAGTTATAAAGCCTCACATGGTAGTGTGATTGGCTGGTCTTTACTAGTCCCCTCCAGCTGTTGCTTGGATGGTCAAGGTGGCACCCAAACCATCCCCTTTAGGCTATTGGTTTAGCAATGTTACAGTGGGCAATTAGGCTCTATCGCACACATAGATACCATGGACAGCGCACACGGTGCTTCTGGATGAGAGGAGACTGGCAGCGACATCATGGTCCCATGAAAAACTGCCTTCACTTCACAGATAATGCTGTAAGATAGATAGCCAGTATAAGTAGAGTAACGTGTTTGGTCGGAGTGTGTGTGTGTGTGTGTGTGTGTGTGTGTGTGTGTGTGTGTGTGTGTGTGTGTGTGTGTGTGTGTGTGTGTGTGTGTGTGCGCGTGTGTGCGTGCGTGCGTGCGTGCGTGTGTGTGTGTGTGTGTGTGTGTGCAATGTGCATGTTAAAGAAAGCGAGATGGGGGGGTGGTGCTATACCTGTTGGTGTCAATATGGCAAGCTTTGCGTTTCCCAAGACCAAGATAGCTACACAGTACTGAAATCCATATGAGTACAAATGTAACCAAATGGGTCATTTGTATACTCTTTGAAGTTAAATGAACACTGTGATTTTACAATGGTTTCGTAATAATGTCAGACTTTTAACGTTTTAACTTATAGATATGATTTTCTGCATGGCCTCCATCCTGCCTAGATGAGTTGTCCTGCCAATGCTATGTAAATGTTCATGAATTGAATCACATGCAGTCAGTGTGCAATAACCTCTAGTGGTGTCTAAAGAAATCCTGTTTCAGTGATTGGCAAAACTCATAACCCCATGGCTGCCAACACACAATACCACACAAAAACTCTGTTCTCAGCCCCCAGCCCCCCGAACATCATGTCCATTTCTGTTGGTGACTGGTGACCTCTCCGCTGGAGAACATTAGCAGGGCTGTGGCAGTAAGATAATACAAATCACTCATGGAGTAATCTGTGTTTTCCACTGACATGTAATCTGGATTATGTCATATGGCTTGAAATACAGCATTCTGCAGTGACCTGATATCCTAGTTAATTAATAAACTCAGCATGTAGTTGGGAAGGCATTTAAATGTACTGTATCTACACATTGGGCATATCATTTAGGTTAGGTTAGAAACACTTCCTGTATAAAGTCCTTAAATCTTTTATTCTGAGAGGGTCTCACATGCACTCTGACTTTGTCTCACACAAAAAGAACTGTGGCCAGTACAGCCTCTTTTTTTTTTACTCCATTTTGGAAGAAAATCATTATTTGATATTCACTGTTCCATATTTCAAAAATAAATACAAAGTCATTATATGACTTGATTTGACAGGCTACAGAGACTATACAGACTTCAAACTCACAACGCATCACATTGTAACATGTTGTGAACTTGTAGATCTGCAATTTCTGAATAGTCGAAGTATATATCAGGCGTGAGTGGTTATAATAAACTAATATGTCTCGTTGGAATGAAGCTCTTCACATTCCCTAGTGGGATGGAGGTTAACGTACAAATGCCAAATCTGACACAGTGTCTGGTGCTTATAAGGTAGGAATTGCCACATGGTCAGAGAGGAGAAATCTATCCAGGAAAGAAGAAGCACTTCTTTCCTGCCGGCAGATGTGGCACTTTACAACAGTTTGCTGTATTGAGTACTTGTGTGTTGACATACTATAGAAAAGAGGCCTGTGTTCATATTAATGCCAGCATTAGGGTTTACAAAATGTTAATAATGATAATGATATAAGCACTGACGAAAATCTAAATCAGAGTTCCGTTCAAATGGTGGTACTGTATCTAGATGGTCACATTTAGCATTATTACAATTTACAATTTTGGCATTTAGCAGATGCTCTTATCCAGATGATTTTAGGGTAAGTGATATTTAGTACTATATTCTGATAGTAATCATTGCTACAGAGCGTTTGTTCGGTCACAGGGGTCTCTACAGCTCTTTAGTAAACAGAATATAGTACATTTTCAGGTAGGTGACACAATTTAAGCCAATCAGGTGAGAGCACTGAAAATGCATTTTCTGTTTAATAAAGAGATTAAACATGATAATAAATGCATCTAATTCTATTTCCCTTCACAAAATATAATCAGATTAATCTGATTCTATTGCCCTTGGCAAGTAAGACAGAAAAATATGGCAGACGGGGGTCCCAGGGAGACACGCTCGGTTCTGTCTGTGAGGTAGGAGGTGAACCAGTTTAGTGCAGAGTCGGAGAGTCCTATGGTGGAGTGAAGACGGTTGAGGAGAATGTTGTGGTCGACTGTATCGAAGGCCGCCGAGAGGTCCAAGAGGATGAGGAGGGAGGGGGAGCCATCATCAGCCGCCATCAAAAGGTCATTAGTGACCCTGACCAGCGCTGTTTCTGTGCTGTGGGCTGAGCGGAAACCTGATTGAAATGTTTCGAAAAGTTTATTGTGTTGGAGATGTTGTTGAAGTTGAGCGGCAACAACCTTTTCCAGCACCTTGGAGAGGAAGGGCAGGTTGGAGATGGGTCTGTAGTTGGTGAAGAGTTCCGGATCAAGGGTGGGTTTTTTCAGGAGGGGTGTAATGATGGCTGTCTTTAAAGCGGGTGGGACGTGGCCGGCTTGGAGGGAGTGATTAATGGCTGTGGTGGTGAGGGGACTTATGGCGGATGGTATTTACCTTTGATCTGATCCTGTACATCTTGTTACAAGGTACAATTTTTCTGTGTGTGTGCGTGTGCGTGTGCGTGCGTGCATGCGTATTCCCCTCAGTGCCCAACAGAGCCCCTATCTGCCTGCCTTTTCTTTGCCATTGGCATTTACAGTACATTGTGTTTCTGCTATAGACAACTCGTGTCCAAATGGACCCAATTATATGAAGGAAGTGAAATCCACCACATTGAAGTGGTTATAGCAAATTAAGTTAAGTCATATGACACATGAACGGTACGGGCTGGCTTATTGAGACTGCATCCCAGCTCTGTGATAACAGCTCACTAACCAGTGGTATACAGTAGAAGAGTTCAAGTTCACTCAGTGGCTCGATCCCTGGCCTAGTGCAGTGTGTTAGCGTCACAGGATAGCATTGGGGTGACACACTATAAACACATTGACTGTTGTTTTCTTTGTGTGTGGTTTGTCTGTTTGGGTGCATATGTCCATTTGTACACTCTTTGGAGTTAAATTAATTCTGGGATTCGGGATTTTACTAACCTTTTAAAACCTACACAGATCAACATGCAGAATGTAGGTTCCTCTCCGTGCTGTAAGAGTAGAAGCTGTCTCCATGTAGGATTGGCTTTGTGTGTTACGCCACTAGCACCAGCCTCCTTTTTGCCTTTAACATCCCCCACACAGACACACAAATGACAGGAAGCACTCACTCACATAGAGCCTCCCATTCTGATGGCTCTCTTCATACAGTATGTACTAACAAGCAATATGTATCCTAGTGGACACCCACCGTTTTGAATTACGTGGTAATAGTGTTCACCAGATGCCACCTCCTCAACTGATTAGTATCACACAGCTGGTTTAATTTAAACCATGTCTTTCAATCGCACAGGTATTTGCGTAATTTTGACCATAATGCATATTTCCTTCCTCAGAGAATTGGTCGCCAGCTCCCACTGATAAAATGTATTTGTTAAAGGCACCAGTGATTAATTATTGTTTTATTTTACATTCATTAAGTTAGTGTTTGTTAAGGGTATGCTATGCATTGGGGGGATAGATTAATTTGTGTTGCTTCATATTATGTAAATGTTCTCCCCTTTATGTAGAGTTGGCTGGAGCTAAATTACCTGTAGTTGAACTGTGTATGTGGTAGAGGTTGAAGTAAGTTATCAATAAAAAGAGTGTCCCTAAAGAAAGTCAATTGTTATGGCTCTTCCTTCAGAGCCGAAAACCTTCAGAGCAGAAATCCATGAGTCATGTTGACTATTGTTGCCTTGGTTGTCCTCCATCTGCTACAAGACTGTTCAGCTCCATCTTTAGGCCTAATTACTATTAGGGGGACCTTGACCTTTGACCCTGGGCACAGGAGGCTGAAACACATGACTCTTGGTACTGAACCCCTGTGAAAAAGTTTAATTCAAATGGGACCACAAATGAACGGACAGACGAAGGAACACAACCTATCGTGATAGGCAATAGGTTGGAGCATGAAACAGCCAGCAAAGGGCATAATGTTAAACAATACATGGCCATTTGTTGCAATATGGGCAAAGACGGAAGCAGAGATTAAGCATTTGGCTGTTGTTTGTAGTAATAATAATAATACATTTTATTTGTAGTGTACTTTACATTTGAAACTAATCTCAAAGTGCTACAGTACAGAGTAAAACATTTGCATAAAAACAACAGATCTAAAAAAGAGTCTAAAAAGAAAAAACACTTCAAATCACATGGGGGCATGTGACCTAAGAGGTGAAACCAGTATAGTTAAACGAATGCTCACAATCTGTTTTAAAAAGGAAAGCCTTTGGTCCTCTCTTAAAAACATCAACAGACTGTGGAAAATAAATCTTCAAAGAACATATTGTCCTGATTGTCCGTGTTTCCAGACATCCTGCGCCATGAAAAAGTGACTGCAAGAAGCAGGGTATTGGAGTGAGAACTCGCACGTGTCTACCTAACAAAACAGGGTCATACAGTACTATTCTCATTCTAGAGCGCCTGGTGCATGGTTTCCTGTTTCAGCCATCGTACAGAACCACAAGCATATCACCGCATGAAGTAGACCTGCACAATGTATCATTTCAGCCCCAACACTGCAAGACACGTAATGGTTTATGACTTCTTGGTAAATGGTCTTACAGGCATAGTCTGTAGACTTATTTCGTGCACCAAAATCACCCTAGTCATTGCTAGAGTTATACATTATTTCCAAATGGAGCACTGAACATTATGCAGATCTGCATACATATGCGTATATCTGGTGAAATTATATTAATCCTGCTTTATTTCGCAAATTATTGCACAAATAATCATCATTCAGCCCTATCATGAAGAAAATGTCAAACACTGAAGGCAGTAATATACCTGTAGTTCTTCAGAATAAGGTCACACACACAACTAATTGATAAATTGCAGCACATATCATCTATGTTTCCTAAACCATCTCATCCTCACCTCTGACCTCCCTCACCACAGAATCAAGTGTTTATTTTTTTCTTTCTGACACAATGAAGTGTGTTTGGGACAGATACGAGGAAAGAATCTGATCTACATTCAGCTGCTTGAAACACAACCTCCCCATGAACCTCATAGCTTGCCAATCGCTTACAGGCATCGTAAAGTGGCAGACATGAAACCCTCATTAACAGCTGTGTTGTGTATTGTAACCTCCATGTGTATAAACTTTAATGCTAATATTGCCATCCCCTCTAGCATAGTTAGAACACGCCTCTGCCTTCCTATTTGTTCTCAGTATGATCCAACACCCACTTCCCAGATTTATTGGCGACCACAGTGAGTCAATTTAAACAGGAAAAGACATGTGATGCCAAGCTCTGTCGCTGAAAAGTCACTAACCTCTCAGCTAATCTCAGGGATTAAAGACCTATAAATGGAAGCTTGTTTGCTCTTATGAATGCCACTTGTGTCAGACAGGCCTTGCCTATAGGAATGAGACTTGGTATTTTGTCATGTTTGTTTGTCTTCTAAGGTTCACACAGGGTATTTAGACGTTTTTTTTTAATGTAGTACACATCAGAGTAAGTTGTCAAGAGGGTACCGTGGCTGTGTTGTTTTAACCAAAGGAACCCTAGGGTCCCTATTCTGGGAAATTTTGGCTAAAATGGCAGATCTAAAGATCACAATGCATCGCCAATAATAGGCATATGAGCTTATCGATCAGCTATTTTCGTCGAAGATATTTGGTGTAGTTGGAAATAAGGACAGCCAAGGTATAGAGCCCTGGGGAATGTAGCCAACTAAGTATATAGGGTTTAAAGTTGAAAGACTACAAGTGCCATTAGTGTTGACACACGCAACCATCTGTGAAATGTTCTGCCTCAAATCTAATCTGTGGCAGAATCGGATTCCTCTGGTGCCCAGAAGGTGTGAACATTTCTTGTTACTTCAGGCAGATGAAGGTCCTCCATAATGCCATACAGGCCTAATGAATCATTTCATGAAATCACAGACATGAAGTGTTTCATTTGCTGCTCTATACCTTGTTTATGCAAATTGCCCAGGTGGATGAGAGAAAGGCAAAGATGGGCTAATCTGTCTAGAACACAATCTGAAGGAGCGTTGCTAGGTGACAGTGTTGAAGGAAGTGAAGTGGAGCTCTTCACGTGGTGTGTGTGTGTGTGTGTGTGTGTGTGTGTGTGTGTGTGTGTGTGTGTGTGTGTGTGTGTGTGTGTGTGTGTGTGTGTGTGTGTGTGTGTGTGTGTGTGTGTGTGTGTGTGTGTGTTTGTGTGTGTTTGTGTGAATGCGCGTGTGTGAGAGAGAAAGAGAGAGAGAGAGAGAGAGAGAGAGAAAGAGAGAGAGGATTGAGAATCATCACAGTTTGGTATTTTTTGTGTGTGTGTGCATTGTGCATGTGTGCACGTGCGTGTGCGTGTGCGTGTGCGTGTGCGTGTGCGTGTGCGTGTGTGTGAGACACTCCTCCCCATGGACAGGATTAGATCTATCTAAGAGGCTTATTGTTTTACCGTCACATACTGTAGATAGACTGGGCTGTGAGCGAGCGGCACGCACACACACACACACACACACACACACACACACACACACACACACACACACACACACACACACACACACACACACACACACACACACACACACACACACACACACACACACACACACACACACACACACACACTCACTCACTCGCGCACGCGTGCACTATATACACAACATCTCAACATTAGGAATTTTAACAAAACTAATGGTCAGTGTGTGCCTTTCACATTGGATGGACAATGTTAAAATGTTCTCTACTGTAAATACATTATCTGGTTGAGATACTCATACACAGACAATCATAAATCTCTCCATCTCTTTCTCTCATTCTCTCTGTTACATGCACGCACGCACACACACACACACACACACACACACACACACACACACACACACACACACACACACACACACACTCACACACACACACACACACACACACACATATTCTCTACCTTCCTGAGGGTTAGGAAACAGATGGGACAAACAGGCTTTAGCCAATCACTAGTGGCTATTTAAAGACCGCCAGTGTGTGTGTGTGTGTGTGTGTGTGTGTGTGTGTGTGTGTGTGTGTGTGTGTGTGTGTGTGTGTGTGTGTGTGTGTGTGTGTGTGTGTGTGTGTGTGTGTGTGTGTGTGTGTGTGTGTGTGTGTGTGTGTGTTGTGTGTGTGTGTCTGTGTGTCTGTGTGTCTGTGTGTCTGTGTGTCTGTCTGTCTGTCTGTCTGTCTGTCTGTCTGTCTGTCTGTCTGTCTGTGTGTGTGTGTGTGTGTGTGTGTGTGTGTGTGTGTGTGTGTGTGTGTGTGTGTGTGTGTGTGTGTGCGCGCGCATGCAGAGGTGAGTAGAAGTGGTTTCCTGTCCCAGCTACAGTTTTGGGTGTAAACTCGTGATGTAGCCCTACCTCACAAGCAGCAATTCTCTTGACATTGATAATTGGACTTTGAGTCTGTGCCTTTCTACACTAGTTTATTTTATGTGTGTGGGGCTTATCTGCTGAGAATTTGGATTTGTTTCCTCCAACAAATCAGTTTCTTTGCAAGACTGAAATATTTAAAATCAAATCCAATCAGTGGAAATAAAGCTAGCCTTTCACAGCGGATCAAAGGCTATGAATCCCAGCGGGTGGAACACATTACCAACACGGCTTTAGATTAGTTCCCTGCTGATGCAATCAGTAGTATATATGGGAAATACATTTTGATATCCTCCCTCTGATCATTAATTTTATTGTTCCATTTGTTGTTTATTGCTCCATTTATTTTATTTATATATATGTTTTATCCCTGCTTCTGATGAACTGAATTAAATACATACATTTACTTTTGGAAATGTAGATCGTCTGATATGTTTATTATTTATGTTTTGTTTCTTTTTTTCCTTTTTTATTTTCTTTAGCTTTTTACCCCAATGTAGTCGTTATGCCAATTCACCCGACACACATTCATGTGTATGGTTACTGCTGTTGAATCCTACTGACTCACCTGCCAGGGAGGAGCCCCCTCCGGAAGGACATGGAGCCTCTCTCCCCCCGAACACTCCCTGAGGACAGGTGCCACCCCAGCCCGTATAGGAGTATGTGCAATGACAAATATCATCCTCCCCGCCCGGCTTCCCTCCCCCGAACATCATATAGATGCTCGACAAAGCCGGATGCACCAGGGTGGATTGGAACCCCCAGACCCTATGGTGGTGGGCAGGTACTTTACCACTGTGCCACCCGAGCGCCAATATCTATGTTTTATAATATCACAATTTAACTATTTAAACTTTAAAGGTAGGGTAAGTGATATTTTTTGGTTAAAACAAAAAATATTTTTTTAAAAAGGTTAAAGCACTATATTCTGATAGTAATCATTGCTATAGAGTGTTTGTTCAGTAACAGGAGTCTCCCCGTCTCTCCAGCTCTTTAATAAACAGAAAATACATTTTCTGGTAGGTGTCAAAATCTCAGCCAATCAGGAGAAAGTACCAATTTTTAAGCTTCATTTTTATAGTGTTCCAGTTCAAATTTTGCCTGCTCATTTCTTAGTGTCATCACTTCCAAATTCACTTGTTTAATCTATATCCTGATTGAGTTCTCTATCCTGATTGGATAAAATTGGAAATGAAACTGAAACTGAAACGAAAATGCATTTTCTGTTTTATAAAGAGGTGGAGAGACATGGAGACTCCTTTTACTGAACAAACACTCTATAGCAATGAGTACTATCAGAATATAGAGCTATTTAACACTTATTTTAACCAAAGAAAATCACTTACCCTACCTTTAAATAAAAATGAATGTTAACCACATTAACCCTGGCGTCCCTAGTTTGGGAAATTTATAAAAATGTGTCCAAAAACAAATAGCCAATCTACAAGCTCACAACGCACTGCATCATAATGGGTTGTGAGCTTGTAGATCAGCTATTTTCGTCTTACGATGAAGGATATACTGTAGGTCTTGGGTGATGACTGTAGGTGATGTAATGTGCTTGGAGCATTGGCAACATTCACCAAATGGCATATTTCCTAGTAATGACACATACTGTTCTTTTGACTGTCTTCTGGGTAGTCTTATGGGACACTGATACAATAATATGTCTAGTAGGCTAGTATTTGATA
Organism: Gymnoscopelus braueri; assembly: GCF_963280865.1. Classification (NCBI taxonomy): domain Eukaryota; kingdom Metazoa; phylum Chordata; class Actinopteri; order Myctophiformes; family Myctophidae; genus Gymnoscopelus; species Gymnoscopelus braueri. Next base: position 31,944,209 of record NC_137606.1, read on the forward strand.
TTAAAAATATCAAATTATATTATATAGAGGCTGGGTGGTCCAGATGCTTGACGATGCTTGACAGGCACACAGAGAGAGCCATTCAAAAGCTTAAGTGTTACAATAGGGTGATAAAGTAGACATGTACTGTATAATACTAAAAAAGTAGCACATCCAAAATGCATGAATGCTCTGATGAAGGCTCATAGCCAAACACGTAAGCGTTCGTTTATTGTTGTGTGCCGAAACTGTCAATAAAAAAGTGGAAATGTGAGTACTTTTGTACTCACATTTCCTCACATGTTTGGATGTGCTACCTTTTGGGGATTTTTTCAATTCCTACTTTTGATATGTATACTGGATTTTGGGTCCAGCACTCCACTGAGAAAACCCATTGTTGATGAGCAACCTCTTTTTCTTATGTATGTATATAATACTCTAAACTGAGACAAACAATTGGTTTCAATTATAGAAATAAATCATGTTTTCCAGTTTCCAGTAAAAAAAAACTGTTTTTGAGGTCACTTTCCTCTCAGTCCTGGACTATGGTGACATTTATAGGATTGCTTCTCCATCACTTTGAAAGCGCCTCGACACTGTCTATCACTCTGCCTTAAGGTGGATTACTGGTGATAATCATGGCACTTTATAAGAACTCAGGTTTATCCTCTCTGACTGAGAGGCGGGATAAACACTGGTACCTGTTTTTATTTAAAGGCATTGCTGGAATGCTCCCTGCTTATATTTATTCCATGCTGAAACAGAACAATAGCACTTATTGGACCCGCTCCAGTGATTATTTTAATGCTCAAGGTTCGTCATGCTCAGACAGAGCTGGGCATGGCAGCTTTCTCTGTCAGCGGCCCAACTTCCTGGAAAAAGACAAAAGTCTTTAAAAATCAGCTCCTTGCAATCATTTGGTCAGTTCAGAGCAATGGTCCTTAACACTTTTAACCGTGATTGCAGCTGTTTTAGTTTACTTGTTTTATGTACTGTTTAAGTTATTTTATTTTGTAACTGTACTCTGATTGACATTCCTTGTCCATCTGTAATGAATTTGGATTGTGTCTATTATTGTAACCTCGGCTACATTGAAAATGACTCCTCTGTGTCATCAGTGCCCATACCCTAGCCTAGGTGAGGTTGGCGAAAGGGCCTCTCTGTGTGGAGTTTGCATGTTCTTCCCGTATCCCCTAGGAAAGGTACCCTCACAAAAACATGCAGTAATCCTGGTCTCTATACTGCCTCCCCCTGGTCAGTCAGGTCGCCTGATGGGGGGAAAGGAACTGGTTGGAATAACGTGTTCCGTGTTCCTTCCACGTGCTACGTCCAACCGGGGAAACTCCCCCTGTCAGGTGATAAGAAGGCTTGTTAGCTCTCATGCATTTAAGGAGGCATGAGCTCGGCTCTGGGCTCTCCCTAGGCTGGCAGAGGGAGTGTAGCGCCCAGGATTACTTAGACAATTGGCACTGGGGGAAAAAATGGGGTTGCAAAATCGTGGGATAAAAATGTTGAGAAAAAAATACATTGAAAATGAGGGCTTGCCCCTCAACTGTTCTCCCGAGTCTATTAAGTTGATGATGATGATGATGATGATGAAACACAGAGGGCCAATTTTATTGAACAGACACAGCTTTTGATCTGAACATGTACATAATTCTTCCAGATTCACAGCAATAATTCATACAGTTTACATACACATGCTCTGATACTGTATTGTATTGATTTTGCTCTTGTTCTTTTATTCTGTTTGGTAGCAACCATCTGATACTCTAGTCCCAGTATATTGCTACCTGCTGACAGCTTTTTTTTTTACCTTTTTGCATAATGTGTTACCATTACTATTAGTATGTTGCTGCTATCCGTGGCTGTATCTCCTTTTTTCCTTCTGTATCTGCCCTGTGTTTCTAACTGCTGTACTGGCAAATTCTCTCTCTCTCTCTCTCTCTCTCTCTCTCTCTCTCTCTCTCTCTCTCTCTCTCTCTCTCTCTCTCTCTCTCTCTCTCTCTCTCTCTCTCTCTCTCTCTCTCTCTCTCTCTCTCCGTGGGGAATGCACTTTGCTTGTAAGCTAGTGTAGCTTGATTGTGGATTGATGTTGAAGTACAGTACACTGCATGTCAGAAGCAACCATGTGATCTTGCAGTTTCCCGTATCACGGAATATTTGGAGCAAAGAGGCCAACTTGGCATGTGAGGGCAAATAACTTGCTTTACTTCTGTTTTACTGATTTCTACAAAAATGTAGTGAGAGAGGAGGGCTCATTGAATGTTTGAATTTATGTACCATGTATGTTGCTCTGTGGCCCTTTAGATAATGTGTGCACTATGACCCCTCTATTACCTACTGTACTTGTGTTCCCCCTTCCTCCTTACACACCAGGGCATTTGTTTTCCAAACTGTTGTTTGTGCCATGTGTACATTCACCCAGAACACAAATATTATGTGGTGATAAACACATAATGAATATTTATTTGGAACAAAGTCGATTTTTCCATGCTTCCGCACCGTAAATAAATGTGTCAACCTATATAGCACATACTGTATGAATGAGGCATCAACTCTATAAATAGTTTTGACGGGAAATATTTGCCGGTGAGTATTTCACATTTTCGTATCGTATCCCCCGGTGTGTAAAAATCTTTACACGCACGCGCGCGCGCGCACACACACACACACACACACACACACACACACACACACACACACACACACACACACACACACACACACACACACACACACACACACACACACACACACACACACACACACACACAGTATATAATTGTATTGGAATGTTAATGTTTAATAGTCAATCACATAATTATTAGCACAAATCTAACAGTGTGTGTTCCTCTGTGTATTTCAGATTACCTATGTTCTCCGGACCAAAACGTTCACATGATAGACTTCACCAGGTTCAAGATCCGTGACATGGAGACAGGAAATGTCCTGTTTGAGATCATTAAACCTCCAGTACCAGGTCAGCTCCACATCTTCCATCAGCAAAGACATTATGTTAGATGTTTTTGTTATAATACAGAATTCAACGTTCTTCAATTTTTGTTTGCTGTGACTTGGATTCACGCATTCACTCAATATTTCCCCAAAAGATTTTTGTATTGTATTATAATTTAGTTTTTCTTTAACCTTTTATAATAAGCATTCTTTCTCTAAGATATATACTGATATGCTTAGCCCTGGAACATCAATATGTAACTATACCTTTCAATCCGGGAACCCCTTTTGGTCTAGTTGATGCTGTATAAAGTATATGGCATTATAAAAAAATTTTTTATTTAATTAAAAAAATATTTTTTCAGAAAACTTTATTCTGAAACACTTTAGAAGGGTTTTTAGAATCGGCCTCAGGTCTAAATTGGTTAAGGTGTCTTTAAATTCAAAACATCAGAGTTTCAACATTTGGTAAAGAACTTCCCCCACAGCTGGTGGCACCTGCTGATCTCTGGTTTTGCTGAAAGCCATACGGATGCAGTTTAAAAAACATGATAAAAGCCAAATGAACAAAAACAGCAGATCACATGTCAGAGGATCTCTCAAGCCATCAGCTGAAGGGCTGGTTGTTCTCAGCTCTCAGCTAACAGACCATGGACCTAATCAGTTTTTCTTTCTGTAGCGGGTGGCAGGACGGACGCCAATGCTGGTCGCTTTGTCCGATACCAGTTCACCCCAGCCTTCTTGCAACTGCGGCAGGTTGGAGCAACGTAAGTAGCACATGAAACATCCCTCACGATCGAAAATACACAGATATGATAAATAATGTTTATATGTGTTTGTCTGTGTGTGCTGCAGAATAACTAGAAAGGTAGGCGGAACACGATTTATTATGTGAGAAGAAAAGCAATGGATAAAACAATACATGATATTGTCACGGGCAGATTAAAAGATCAAAACCATGGGCATATACTGTATAATATACTGCTATATACTGTTAGATATTAATATTATAAATATCTGATCAAATCAGGACTCTTGTCTAAGCTTCCAGGAATTTTAATTGGCTGTCCATTTTGTTTATAATTCAGTTAGTTCAGCTGCCATGGCCAGTGTTAAAGGAGAATTGTGGACTAAGTTTTTCTTACCTTTTCTATGATGTTATGATATCTTAGGATGAATGGTACAGTAGAAACATTTCATAACTCCATCCCGGGTCCGCCACAGCTTAGAACGTGCGAGGATAGGCCTTGCATTAGATCACATATTTTATTTTATTATTATTTTATTTTTTTAGATCTGACGTTCATAGTGACAGAACACTGTAAAAAAAAACAAAAAACAAAAGTCTCGCTAGACGAGATTGAAATCTCGAGATATATTTTGTTTCCGACACTCTGTCATTGATGCTTTTGTTAGCAGTATATTTGTTTTACATAAGAAGTATATAAAGACAATAATCATACATAAACGTTACAGCAAACAGGGAAATTGGAAGACCATTGTTTATTCGCATACGTTCCATGTGGTGTAACACACCAGTATCGTCCCCCAGTAAATCCACTGTCCGTATAAATATGAACGTCTCTCACACACCATTCATCCAGGCAACACATCTATGTTACTCCTGCATCACACGGTTCTGAGAACTAGTCTTTTGTAACTTTTTGGGGTCTCTGCACGCCATACTATTTCAGTCAGTCTTCTACCTCATGTCCTGAAAAACTCCTCATGTGCATCAGCTGTCTCATTGGCGCCCATTTTCCTTGGGTACCGCCCCCATATTACCTCTAGCCATGACAGCAACATGCGACATTAGCCAATGGGACATTGGGATCTGACCGTAGCAAGAAACATGATTGATCGATGGATGACTCAAATGGAGAGCAAAGAGACAGAAAAGTCAGAAACAAAATAATCATATCTATATAACTGTTATATATAACTAGTCTTCTGACCACTCAAAGCGCTTTACAACGTATGCCTCATACCCACCCATTCACAACACACAGTGATGGTGGAGGCAGCCATGCATGCATGCCAGGCTGCCAACCTGATAAGTGGAAGGCATTAGGGTGTCTTGCTAAAGGACACTTCATTGCGATACCAGAAGGAGGAGACTAGGAACCTTCCATTTCTCAAATTGCCACTCTACCTCCTGAGCCACTATTACCCAAAGAACTCCAAAAAACAACACACACACAAGATAGAGAAAATAGCATAACATTATCATTAGCCATGATTCCAAATGCACATGGAGAGGGGATGGTTCAGTCCTGCTGCTATACTCTGACAGATCGGTAGGAGGTGTGAAGGCAGCTTCCAGACAGTGCTGGCTACAGTATGTTATGCTTGCATATGTGTATCTGGATATGGACACTGTGTGGGTGTGTATGCTGACAATGCAAATCAGGGCGGAGGGGTACTGCTAACAGTTGAAGTGTTGGCGAAAGCGAGAGAGAAAACAAGGCTGCCCGTGTACAGTATATGACATACAGAGTGTACTAGGGTAAATTTAAATATGCCTTGACCAGATCCCTACTTTATTGGTATGGAGGTGCTTTGCTGAGTGCGGATACACGTCTGTATTTTACACAAAATCATTTGCTCATGAGAACCCGAACAATTAACCTAATATGCTCAAAGCTGGTTCTCTTTCAGGTTAGTCTACAAGGAATTTAGAATGGAATTGAACTGAATTTTATATTGTGTGGACCCACCAAACAGACCATCGGTTTGTTAGATGCTTATGAAATACAGGTCCAACATTAGTATTATTTGAATGAACATATTTAACAGCAATTGTTTTTTATTTACTGTATGTCTTATTAAGGTTTGAGCTCTTTCTGAACTCTGTAATGTTTCATTGATATCGTTGTTTTCTCTTGATTGGAAGGTACTTTGGACACACACACACACAGTTTACTGTTTTTATTACTTATTTTGTAATAAATGAGGAACAATGCTTTCATTATAATTGTATTGTGAATTGTGTTCCTCGTGGCAGGACATAAAATGTATTCTAATACTTGTTGTTACATTTTTACTTGCTTTCACATTATATTATAGCTGAACTGAACTTGAAGAAGATGCTTCTGTATTTTGTGTATTTGCTTTGTGGGGGTCACCTCTTTTCTCCTTTGGGTTCCACAGGGTGGAGTTCACAGTAGGAGATATGCCCATCAACAACTTCCGCATGATCGAGAGGCATTACTTCCGTGAACAGCTTCTCAAGAGCTTTGACTTTGAGTTTGGCTTCTGTATGCCTAGTAGTAAGAACACATGCGAACACATCTATGAGTTCCCTGCACTGTCGGAGGATGTCAGTGAGTATACCAGTGGTGGACAGTAATGAAGTACATTTACTTGAGTACTTAAGTAAAACATTTTTAGTATCTGTACTTTACTTGAGAATTTGTTGTTGTTTCTTTGGAAGCTTATGACTTTCCCTCCAACACATTTCAAGAACAAATATTGCACTTTTTTTTTTTTTTAAGTGTGTTATCGTGGTGCAAGCACCCATACATTTAAGTTTTCAAGAAAGGGGAAAAGAATGGAGAAAGAGAACTAAAAAAATTGGTCAAAAATGTCACATATTCCTAATATGAGTAGAGTAAAATAATACATAAGGAAAATATGTACATAAGGTGCATAGTATAGAAAACAATAGCAATACAATACAATAGCAACAGATATAGAAACACAGAACCTTGTGATTATAGCCTCACATACAGGTGAGACATCATATAGCAGCCGAAAGTACTGGGGTTGAGTACTTTGTCAACCACTGCATACAGTACACTACAGGTATCTGAGTCAAATTAACACTGAGGATTTTACTGTGTATAGATGTGCATGTAAAGACTCAAGCACATAATTATCTCTCTCTTACGTACGCACGCACACACGCGTGCGTGCTTACACACACACACACACACACACACACACACACGCACACACCATACACATAGTTTTTCGTTTTTTGTAAAATCCTACTAAACATACTGAATCAGCTGCAACTATTGCCATGTGATTGCCCTCTGACCAAATGGCATAGATTGTTCAAAGGTCAAATGGCTGAATATCCACTATCAATCAAATAAAAGGTTTCAACTTAAGCCGTAAACTGTAATGGAGGATTATTTGTATTTGACTTTCTCAAGGAAAGCTGACAGCTTTCACACACACACACACACACACACACACACACACACACACACACACACACACACACACACACACACACGCACCCACGCACACACGCACGCACGCACGCACGCACGCACGCACGCACGCACGCACGCACGCACGCACGCACGCACGCACGCACGCACGCACGCACACACACACGCACTCACTCACTCACTCACACACACACACACACACACACACACACACACACACACACACACACACACACGCACACACATTCATAAAAAGATGGATTTTCTGCACTCTGAATATCACAGGTAAACAAAAACAAATGGAACACATGCAGAAGGTAGGGCCACAGAAGGCCTGAATGTTTTGTGTTCCTCCCTTCTCTTAGTGCGTGAGATGATCATACACCCTTATGAGACGCAGTCGGACAGCTTCTACTTTGTGGACAACAAGTTGGTGATGCACAACAAAGCAGACTACTCCTACGATGAAGGACCATTATAGGAACAGTGGAATACTATACCTTTCACCCTCTCTTCTAGACACCTACAACTTACCCCAAGGGACCAAAAACAGATGGACTGATGGACACGTGTACATTGAACTCTCTGTTTTATTGGCTGTATCTCTCTAATATGCAGCTTGTTGACCTGTGAAAAATTCCTCCTTGCTTGTCCCTCCCTCTTGAAATGACTATATGGTTCCACCAGTATATTGTGTGTACAATTTAATATATATGCAAAACTTACCCATAGGCTACCTTTGTTTTCAGACCACTGTGACCTCTTTATGGCTTACAATTGATCAAATAAATTAAAATGTAGAGTAGAGCAGAAAGATCCACACAGGCACGCACACATAGCTCCCAGACTTCTGATATCTAAAGAAGAGCCTGTGTTCCTCAAAACTTCACTGCATTAAATAAAATCCTCTTAATGGAAGCTTTTTGGTGTGTGAATCTTTCTGCTCTACATTATTTGTTTGATCCATTGAGTTGGACAATGGAATGTTAAATGTCTTTTCGCACAAGATATAATGAACTCCCAACATTTGAATATTTGAAATCAGGCCTCCTTGTCCTTACTCTATCTCATTGATATTTAGCTGCAGAAACAAGGAGAGTAATATATTTATACAAGCACACTTTTGAAAGATGTTAGAGTGCAGAGCAAAAATAGATACTCTGAACAGTCACTGTGAAAGTGTTTTGTGTTCATGTCCTCGTATAACGTCATATTTTTCATAGCAAAAGGTCAAAAACTGATACCGTTCCAGTACATAATCATGCAGTACTGACGATAATTTGTTAAAGTATGTATATTATACATACTTTATTTATAATAGATGTGATGAATGTAAAATGAAATTTGAAACAAATATTTAACATTAAACAGCTAAAAGCTCATCATTTGAATAACTTTTTTGTTTGGCTTGTTTTTGACTTTTTAAATGACGTTTTAAGAAAGAAAACAAAGAGAAAATATATATATATATTTTGGAATAAAATTTATATCGTAGTAGTATTGCACAAATCGGCACATTATTTGAAGGGAAATTAATTAAAGGTACAATGTAAGGCTTATTAACTCAGCGTGGTCTTTTTTACTTTGTCTGTCTGTCTTTCATTCAAGCCTCATAGTTTGTTCCAAACACAAAATATTGCGTGCATTTTTATTCATGTACATGTTAATGTGAACAAATAGAAAGCTACAAGAATTTCTGTTTAATCTAAAAAAAAGACACAACTGTTATACAAACTTCCACAGCGTCCTACTGTAAAGAGGTTACTTTCATGCCACAAATTGTTTCGATTTGAAACTGCTCCATAAAATAGACTCCCCCACTGAATGAGTTTCACCAGTTTTAATGTACAAATAATGTAAAATGTATTCCATATAAATTATACAAAAGTCAGTATAACCCAATATGCTAAAGACGTGTAATTCACAGGAGATGGCATGGTATTAGTATTAGTTTGTATTAGTTTGTGTTGTCTTTGTTCACTGTCAAGCTAGTCATTTGTGTAGCATGTCAGCTGTGACTATTCAAGAGAACTTTTGATTGTATTTGTGGGATTTAACTAAATGTATAGCTACAGTATTTGTGAAGAAGAATGCAACTCTTATCAAAAGTCTTTTCTCCTGTTGAAGAGCCTGCAGTGTGGACTATGCTGCCATCTTCTGCATCAATGTTTGTATTACACTATATCCATACAGTGTTTTGTAATGCCTATTGCACCAAGAGGTCCTGTTATCCCTGTGTGTTATACAGTTACAATGTTTGTGTTAAACTCTATTTGTCATTATGTCTCTGGAGGAGTGTCACAAAGGTGAATTCAGCCTCGGTTTCATTCCACACCCACTTCATAGTAAGGTGCACAGTATAGATATACACTGACTATGGCACTCTCAACATCAACAATCTGTTACACAAGGATGAATATATAAATTGTATGCAAATACTGTGACAAAACTGTGTGTTTGTTCCTCACTTTGTCAGCTACTATTGATGCATAAAAGGTCCAAGATACATCAAGATGAGCGGGTGCAAAGATTATAGGGAATGAGTGGTGCTTCAAAGTAAAGGGATGGGTGTGGTGCATGATGTCAGATAGCCAGTCAAGATGTCCATAGGATATAGCCCACTCGTATGCTGGTTCAAACTACTGCCTACTCCGTCTTCATCCTCCTCGTCCCCTCTGCCAAGACCAATGGCAATTACCTCTGAGGTGCAACTGGAAGACGCCGTGAGTTGAGGACTTGGGGTGTGGATGTGAGAGACAGAGGAAGAAGAGGGGCAGGTGGTGACAACCACTAATGAATCAGGTACCAGGCTGTCTTGCCTTAACTCCTCCCACAAGTTACCTGAAAAGTGGGAAATGTTGGAGAGAGAGTCTGTGTTATTTGAATTACTACCATTATGTACAGTATTATATAGTTTAAAAGGGGGTCTTCCGTGGTTCCCAAACCTTTTAGCTCAAGACCCAAAAGAGTAATTGCCCGGGACCCAAACTAGAGAAAATAACAGATCTGCAAGTTCACAACTTCTGAATTTATTTATGGATTTTTTAAAATTTTTATTTATGAAATACTTTTGAAAAATGTTGAAATTGTTTTTAATTGCTGAAAAGTTTTTTTGTTTCAACGTTTTAAAATCTTTTAAAATCTTTTTTTAAATATAGGAAACGAAAAAAAGGGGCTATTTACTTGCGACCCATAAAAATTGGTCGATGTTCTACATAATACAAACCATGAACATGATGTACTGGTTCTCTACTGAGAAACATGTAATTTTGCGGCAGACCTGTAGATGCATGCCAGGATTGGGCATCAACTATTTCTTTGATATTTGTGAAAATGGGTGATTTTGCCAGGAATTGGTGCATTAAGATAAACTGAAAAAATGATGTACTTTATGTGAGTCAATGGAATGGACTACTATTACATTTTGGCTAGCAAGCTCTCAGATTGGAACCATTTTAGTTTTTGTCAAGAGGGGTGCATTTGAAATCTGGCATTAGAAAAAAAGGGGGGCATAGAATCTTTTCAGCATGGAAAACACGGACTTCTGTGTCCCAGCAAGCATCTACCTCATTAAGCGAACCATGATATGATCATCTTTTCATTACACAGTACGGCATGCCTTTCTCACAACTACGCCCTCATGACTGGAAATGAATGAAATAAAAGCCCATCTGACCCCTGCTTGCTAGCGTCTGCCCAAGTCATACAGTCATATACCTTGGAGCTGCAGGTCAGTCAGACTTGGGTTGAGTGTGTCGACATCATAACTGCCATCTCCCTCCAACAGGAGCTCGTGCATGCTCCTGGGGCAAGGACTGTACTCAGGCCTCAGAGTGGCGCCGTACGCTGGTGGCATCTTCCGAGCCATAGATGAGCCCAGGCTGGCCATGGTGGAAGGAAGCCCGGCTAATGGCTGCTGTCTGCAGGCTGAGTAAAAGGGGAATGAGTGGGCATGATGGGCAGTCGATTGAAGATAGCAGTGTTGGTCAGACGAAGTTGGTACGTGTTGATACTGGGACTGCTGAATGGGGAGGCGGTGCTCTCTGTGCTGGGGTGGGGCGAAGGAGGACATGGTGGCTTTGTAGGTGGGGGCAAGTCTGGCCACTGAACCGGGGCTCTGGTAGCCTGGTGAAGACTTGAGCTTCTCTGGTCTCTCACCCAATAGACGATCTAGATCCTCTGTGGGGGGGGAAGTGAGTTATGTGATTAATTTGTAGAAGAATTGCAATCACGCTTCTATCAATACAGAGACGATAGGTCAGATTAGCATGAAAGACAGCTGGAAACTTCTGTAATTGTTTTGTGAAGGTCACCTCAGAGTAGAGAAAATCCATCTTTTTATGAGTGTGTGTGTGTGTGTGTGTGTGTGTGTGTGTGTGTGTGTGTGTGTGTGTGTGTGTGTGTGTGTGTGTGTGTGTGTGTGTGTGTGTGTGTGTGTGTGTGTGTGTGTGTATGTGTGACTGTTCATATTCATCACTAGTTACTCATGTCTTCCCTGAGGTTGGTAATCATACTTGCAGTGATCAGTTCACTCACCTGGCCTTGCCATACTCTTGCGAACTGAAACAGGGTCTTTACGACGCCACTTGTGCAGCTCCTCCTGCATCTTCTCCACCTTGGCTGGGTTCAGGGCCCACAGACAGCCTTTACGGGACGAGTTGCCATTCTTGTTCTCCACCTTCTCAAAACACTTGTTCAGAGAAAGATTGTGACGAACGGAGTTCTTCCATCCATCGGGGGCTGTCTAGACAGGGCGGAGACGGCATTTACACAGATGGAACATACCAAGGCACACCTTAACCTTTGAAATGTCACAAAATATTGATTATACAAGTTGAGAAGGCATCTGATCTGTGACCTATTGCCCACAGATTTATTCATATTTCTACTAGTTGTGAGTTGAATGATGATTGATCATGAAGTGCTGATTAATGTTTGACTATGATTTATGAAACATTATTCCTGTTTGTTTAAAATCAGTTAACCACTTCAACCTAAGCATGTCTATGCTGCTTGTAGCAGATCTACAAGTTCACACAGTGCATCGCAATGCGACGCGTTGTGAGCTTGCACATCATCTATTTTCAGCAAAGAGAATAATTTCAGTGGCTTTCTCTGATATGTAAAAGACAAAATATCGAAACTTTTCCGTGTTGAGATGCCTTACAAAAGTTCATACTGTGCCTACATTTTATAGCATTTGCTAAATACACCTGACTATCCTCAGTGTCATTTTTCATGATGTATCTTAATGGATTATATGGCCCTGCAGCCTATATGTTTAAGATTACAGACAGCTGTCTGGACGCCAGCCATTTGTGCCTTCTTGAATGGAAACGCTAACAACACTTTGAGCTAGTTCCAAGGGTGGGTCTAAATGGATTTGATTTGTAGATGCCTAGAATCTAAGAAGACATCTATTTGTGACTTGACCTGGGTTCAAACAGAGGTTCATACCTGCAGCTGGTGCAAAAAGCAATATTTAGTCTAGAGGGCATGAATGCATAATATAAATTTGAAAGGTATGATAAACTGGCTGCCCCCTTTAAATGAACTTGCCAGCAAATTCCCAGTAACTGGATAATCAAGCAGTATTATGATGATTACATTAAAATGTAAGCGTAATGAAATAGAATAGAATAGAAACACATGTACAAGTGCAAAGTACACATTCCAATGCACATTCTACCACATACTACCCTCACCTATGTAGTAACACACGCACACGCACACGCACACGCACACGCACACGCACACGCACACGCACACACATGCGCGCACACACACACACACACACACACACACACACACACACACACACACACACACACACACACACACACACACACACACACACACACACACACACACACACACAGTCCATCCTTCGAGCCAAATCTCCTCGGTAATCCGGTAAATAGAAACAAAACACTGTCTAATTTTAATTCCCATGCCAGCACACTTCATAGGATTGTTACTAAATGTACTGATATCCACAGGTGGGGATCAAGCCCCAACAAGCATCTACGTGGGTTGGTTGCTGATCCAGCTGCTCATTTGGCACATTGTTGGACTACTTTAAACCTGTCATTAATCATCACAAGGATCTTGACAGAGAAATAAGTGTCGATTGTAACTGAGATGTAATATCGGTTGATCTGACCTTACAACAACAGCTGGCCAAACCTTACAACAAAAGTAGAGATAGAGGTGTTTACATAGCCCCAAACAACAATGACACATCCGCTTTACATAATTTAAAACACAATATTAATTGTCAGATGAGCAGTGGTGGAAAAAGTACTGAAATGTTTTACTTAAGTAAAAGTATCAATACTGCAATGTAGAAGTACTCTGTTACAAGTAAAAGTCCGGAATTCAAAATGTACTTAGTAAAAGTACAAAAGTATTGGTATCAAAATGTACTTAAAGTACCAAAAGTAAAAGTATTAACATGTTTGAAAATAGCAGATCTACAAGCTCACAACGCGTCGCGATGCGACGCGTTGTGAGCTTGTAGATTGGCTATTTTCAAATAGCTTAGGTATAAAACAGAGCTAAAGTGGTTAATGTATGATTTATAATGTAATAATTTGTATCTAACTAAAGTTGTCAAATAATTGTAGTGGAGTAAAAGTACAATATTTGCCTCTGAGATGTAATGGAGTAGAAGTAAAAGTATTTGGAAAATTGGAAATACTCAAGTAAAGTACAAATACCTCAAAATTGTACTCAAGTACAGTACTTAAGTAAATGTACTTAGTTACTTTCCACCACTGCAGATGAGATTGCACAACCTGCAATGGTTGGTGTGTACAATGTACTGTGCCAACCAATTGTATAATGATACCGTTTTCAAACAACCACTGTGTCCTATGATGTCATGGCAAGAGATGTCCCTCATGTCCCTTCGTATGTATCCAATTTACAACAGACAACGTAGGCATTTAGCAGATGCTCTTTATCCAGAGAGACTTACAATAAGCAAATCAAATGCAGAGAGACAGTGTAGTGCCTCAGTAAACTAAGATCACCGGTAAACCAATAACCTAGCATCAGTCTAAATATAACATGCTATCTAGATTACATTTTAACCTTTGCATAAATCTGTGTGGTCGTCAAGGCTAGGTCAAGTATCCTAAAGGTAAATTGTCAGAAGACAAAAAGTGGCCGCACACACCGTTATAACCAAAGTGCAAATTTATTATAGGACGCAGAGTACAAAGTGACCAACGTTTCGGCACAAATGCCTTCTTCAGGGTATATAACATCATATCATATATACCCTGAAGAAGGCATTTGTGCCGAAACGTTGGTCACTTTGTACTCTGCGTCCTATAATAAATTTGCACTTTGGTTATAACGGTGTGTGCGGCCACTTTTTGTCTTCTGACAATTTACCTTTAGATTTTTCTGCCGTGAGCCAGCACCACTACAAGGACCTGGTGTGCGTAGCATCTTTTTGCATAGGTCAAGTATCCTGTCAATGTGTGTTTGGTAATTGATCCCTGTATGTCGGTCAACCTGAATGAATGGACCTGTGTTGATACGCCCTAGTCTAGATATACCTGAGTCACATGTATACATTTAACACTGACGAAGCCAGAGGGCTTAAAATGTTCTGTTTGTCTTTGTGACATACTTTAAATTGTTTTTATTGATAACTGAATGACCCACATCTCCACCATGCTGTACAGCAGGAGCTCCTCTGTCTCTCTTTCTATTATGTTGCTATTTGGAGTGGGTTTAAAAGTTTTGTTGAGTTTTCAATGCAATTACAATAAATATGATCTTATCTTATCTTAGAGCAGTTGTTCTCAATGGGGGGACCCCCAGGGGTCCTTGAGGGGGATCCAGGGGGATCCCAGCTAAATTAGTTAATATATCATGAAAATCAGTTTAACCACTTTAACACTATATAAATACATCGGGTATTTGAAAATTGCACATCTACAAGCTCACAGCGCATTGTGAGCTTGTACATTTGCTATTTTCCACCAAAAAAATTAACATTTTGAATATGTTTTAAACATCTTAACTACATAAGTCTTGAATGGGGTCCTTGGCACAAATTATTCTCAGATGGGGATCCGTGTCAGAGCTGCTGCTACCGCTGAGACTTTTAAACTGCTCTTAACAACTTAAACCCTATACTTAGTTGAGTGGAGTCCCTCAGGGCCCTATACTAGTATACTAGTGTCCTTTCTGTTTTCGCTCTACCATAAATATCTTCGCTGAAAATTGCTGATCTACAAGCTCACAACGCATTGCAACGTGAAGCATTGCGAGCTTGTAGATCTGTTATTTTCTGGGAAAGTTTCCCCCAGCAATTTGGATGCTGGAGTTTAAGTGGTTAAAACCCAACAGTTTCAACAGTCTTGTCTTTGTGTTATTACCACTGTTTATGTTGTTTATGTGTTCTCCTCTTACTCTGCTTTTTTCTGCCGATAAAGTACTTTATGAGGTTTCTTAGAGGTTAGAGGTTTATGACCTCGGCTCTGACTTCATTCATTGATGTTCCTTGCCCTAAGCGATGCCAATCCTTGACAGTAATCTCTTTGATACTGTTTCACATTAAACCTGCCACGTGTCATGTAGATCTTATACCCTCCAAAGTCCAATCTTCTGGATCTGTCCCTGATTATTTCAAGATTGGTCGTGTTATGCCTCTTCTTTATAACAACCATTTGTATCAATTACAGGCCAATATCTAAATGGTCTACTCTACATTACTGCATGGGGGTGGCATATCTGGGACTGCTTTGAGATACGGCTTTAAGATATTCAAAGGGGTTGATACATTTGCAGTGGTTTACATCATATTTGACTAATACAATTTTCCCCTTCCTCCCCTAAAACATTTTTCCCTTATGCATCCCCTTGGTGACATCTCACACATAGACACGACATCTCCTTCCATTGTTATGCAGACAACACACAATTATATATCTTGGTGATGCCCAACAACCCTACAAACTCAGATATTAAAGATTGAATGTCAACTAATTTCCTTCAATTTAATTCTGTCAAAATTGAAATACTTATTGGCCCAGATCACTTTTATTCTGAGTTTCAGTCATCACTCCCTTTATCCAACAATGTCAGGCCTGGTGCTAAAAAACTTTAACAAACTTGTTCAGACATGTTTTTTTTATCATCTCAGGAATATATCCAAGATCAGAAAAAGTGTTTCAAAGACCCCAAAATCATACATGCTTTTATTTCTTCACGCTTTGACTATTGCAATCATGTTTTAACCTGCCGTAAGCAAGAAACACTCCAAATTGTAACAGAATGCTGCCACTAGACTCTTAACCAGAAGAAAATTACTATTTGAACCGGTTGTCTTTTTTAAGATTAGATTTTAAGATAAAAACAAAACAAAAAACAGTGTATTCTTTGAATTCACTTCTTAAAACAGACTTGTTCTTGTATATGTATTATTATTATTGCCCTCCTTAAGGCCTGATCTGTTCTGTTCTTTAATTAAATTTTTATGTAAAGCAAATTGTTACTTTGTTTAGATAAATGCTTTTAAAAAAGTGTATTATTAGTTCATTATTATTATAATTATTATCATTAATATCGTTTTGTATTATTATTAACACTAATGATATTATTCATAATAACGGTTTCATACCTTGAAATAGGGGAAGTGTTCAGTCATGAAGCTGTAGATCTCACTCACTGGCAGGCTTCCAGTTTTGCTGTTCTTCAGAGCCATGAAGATCAGGATGCTATAGACAAGGAGACAGTGATTGACATGAAGATCAGGATGCTATAGACAAGGAGACAGTGATTGACATGAAGATCAGGATGCTATAGACAAGGAGACAGTGTGATTGACATGAAGATCAGGATGCTATAGACAAGGAGACAGTGATTGACATGAAGATCAGGATGCTATAGACAAGGAGACCGTGTGATTGACATTGCATGCAATCTTATGGCTTCTTAGCACTAACACCAGCACAATAATCACGTTTGTACGTTCACTCAAATATTCATATTTTTTTTATTTTCTATCGTTTTTACCGATATGTCATGTACAGCACTTCAATCTGTTGTTTTTAAATATGCTTTATCAAATTGATTTGACTTTTAAAGGATTTGTGTGATTTTGAATCCACTAGGTTATATATATTATAGTAGCACAAAAGTCATCTTGAGTTGACACAAAGGTGCTTTTGGCCAGTTGCATGCAGCATTTTGAGGTACGACTTTCCTTAAAAATGCACTAAAGATTGGGATGCCTGGTGGCTCATCCAGTCAGTGCACAGACAATACAGTATGCTCTTCGTGAGTGTGAGGACCCGAGTTTGTATCCGAACCTCGTCTTGTCTCACATATCTCTCTACGCCGACCTATCTATGCCATGCTGCCCTAAACCACTGCAGTTTATCTTGGCTTCAAGAAATGGAGCTGGAAATGGAACACAATGGTGCTGCATTCTGAACAGAACACACACACACACTGGTCGGTGTCTTGATATTCTTGATTAGGTTCAACCTAGGATCTGCACCAAACTCTGTGGCTTGAGGGTTGGCTGAATTGTAAATAATTATCAAATCAATTATATACTGTTATTGTATCAAATAGAAACATTGAATCTCCAGAAACTGCACACCGCATGTGAACAGCTTTCTGTACCAAGGTAGTCCGCCTCACATGCTTCACACCTGCGAGCCCCAGGGAGAAGCAATAAATACTATTCTAAAAGGAAT
Organism: Gymnoscopelus braueri; assembly: GCF_963280865.1. Lineage (NCBI taxonomy): Eukaryota > Metazoa > Chordata > Actinopteri > Myctophiformes > Myctophidae > Gymnoscopelus > Gymnoscopelus braueri. Next base: position 31,962,051 of record NC_137606.1, read on the forward strand.
TTTATCCGCAGTAGTTTGTATTAAAATGTAGCCATTCCTCCATAGGAGAGCACAAAATGATTGCAATATAAAGCTTAAACACACAGACAGACAGACAGACAGACAGACAGACAGACAGACAGACAGACAGACAGACAGACAGACAGACAGACAGACAGACAGACAGACAGACAGACAGACAGACAGACAGACAGACAGACAGACAGACAGACAGACAGACAGACAGATAGATAGATAGATAGATAGATAGATAGATAGATAAGTAGATAGATAGATGTGATTGTACCTGTATGAGTAAATGGGTTTGGGGAAGAGGGACAGGTTACTGTTGTCCTGGTGTGACAGACATTGAAGAGAGTATTGAGAGCTGCTTGACTGACCATTTGAAGAGAACACACTCGGTGAGAACTGGAGAGAACACGCACGCACACGCACACACACACACACACACACACACACACACACACACACACACACACACACACACGCACGCACACACACACACACACACACACACACACACACACACACACACACACACACACACACACACACACACACACACACACACACACACACACACACACACACACACACACACACACACACAAACCGATTAAGCCCTATAGCGAAAATAGACGATCTACAAGCTCACAATGCAAAGCGATTCAATGCATTGCACACGTGTAGATCTGCAATTTTTTAAAACATTCCTGACATGAAAAAAAAGTGATTGACAGTTGTGGACAATATTCGCCTATAATGACAAGCCCAAAATAGGGATGCCAGGTAGAAAGTGGGTCAAGATTTCCCCCTCGATCATTTTAAATGTAAATATAATCTATGCTGATGACATAGTAAGGACAACAAAAAGCATCCTGTACATCCAAAGCACACTTCATCACGTCCCTTCTTTTGTGTTTAAATAAATATGCACACATACAGTAGGCCACTGTTGTACTTTGATTTAAGCTTCCTTTTCAACAACTTGTGGGAGCTTGTTCAGTCCCATGCATCACAATGACACCTTGTGCTTATAGCCACACCACTATTAGCTCCTTTGCTTTTCAAAGGTTTGATGGCATTGCATTTGTTTGTTTGAATTACAGTCATAAATACATTTACAAATCCTTTGCCACAGTCTTTCAGCGGCCAAATATCTATCATCCCATTCAGTGGCGGAACAAATCAGAGCCGGGCCGGGAGGCACAGCACAGTGAGCAGGCCCGCGCACGTGCGTGGGTGCACATCCCCCGCGCGCGAAATATTTTGCGGGTTTGCGGCGGTTTCGGTCACTTTTTGGGGGGCTTTTTGTCACTTTATTTCGGTTTTAGGGTTAGGGTAGGGTTAGGTTAGGGTTATGTTGTTTAATTCTTATTTTTGCCTGATTTTACCGATTTATTATCTGACGGCACGGGCCCGCGAGGGTCGCGGGCCGGGAGGCGGCCGCCTCCCTGGCCTCCCCGGACGCTCCGCCCCTGATCCCATTCATGCCACGCTGTCTAAGTTCCTTCTTATTTTAAATTGTTAAAGGAGGAGTTCACCCAAAAAATGATTTATTTTCTATCAATTGCACACCCCATGAAGCCTTGAATACATGGATTTATTTTGGTTTTTGCCGCATTCCTAAGCCAATAATTTGATGACCGGGTATATTTCCGGTAGGAGACACAAATAATCTACTTTGTGTCTCGTAACGGATACATTAGCCGGTAGGAGACAGGAATCAAATTATTGGCTTAGGAATGCAACAAAAACACAAATAAATCCATGGATTCAAGGCTTCATGGGGTGTGCAATTGACAGAAAGTAAGTCATTTTTTGGGTGAACTACGCCTTTAATTCACTGTGTAGCCACTCCTTTCCTGTGGCCACTTACCTGCTGAAGAGCGCCCAGTGAGTACGAGGTTTTGCTTTCAGACAGGAAGCAGGCAGGCTCCACTGGCACAGCTGGTAGTTCAGGAAAGGTCTGCTGGAAGCCATGCCAGTTATAAGTTATTCTTCATCATACGATGTAGCACAGTGGTTCTCAAATGTTTAATTTCAAGGACCCATGACTCTGAAAGTGTACAAATGGTTCCATTTGTGCACTCTCAGAGTTGTAAAGGCCCATTTGGAACCCCCCCCCAAGGAACCCTGAGGGTCCCTGGACCCCAGTTTGAGAACCACTGATACGCACAATTAATTCAATATTTGTAAACAAGGAACAACACCCAGAACCCAATTCTACTTTCATGGCTTCATTTACCTTCACTTTTCTTCTTAAAGAAAACTTTATTAACCACTATACTAACATCTAAAAACTGTGGGCTTAAAATGATCATACCACCATCAAAACATGTAATTGTCTATTCACAACTCTGGCCATAATCTACATATATAAATTCACAAAAGCACACACTGCTGATGTCGTGATGATGACATCACCAAAGGCCGGGGTCATCCATCCCGCATAATAAAAGATGCAGTTTATAGACCATCTTCCCATTAACTGCTTTATTTCTGCTCTAAGCATTTGTCATTCAAATGTTACCTGACAGTCAGTGTTTGCTAATCATTGAGATGTTAATACTGTAAGTAATGGATGTGAATTTTGTTCTTAAGCCAATCTTTTCTCCAGGGATTATTTTCAGCTAGACTTTTCAAATCAATCCGAAAAGTATGCTTTGGGAAGTGGTCAGGCAGTAATATCAAGTATGGTGTGAGGCTTGCTAGACTACCGGTATGGTCCTTTTTAAGCTAGTATAATTTACTTGATTGTGATTATTGTACCATAAGTTTGGAAGCTTGAAAGCTGCCATTGCATTGGTCCCAGGATGTCGGCTCCTTGTTGCTTGACTTGTGTGCAACAGAGCAGGTGTCATGGCTAGCCTCCTCCTGGAGGTAAGAGCAGGGAGTCGGGCAATGTGGCAGACAGCCTCCAGTTGTCATGGCTCCATCACTGAACTGTCGACGGTAGGGATGGAAGCGGTCAGACTCACTGGGCCCCTGTCCTGGCACCGAGCCCAGGTCTGAACTCATGGCTGCATCAGTGCTGTGTCTCCTGTCTAGGGCTGCATGCCTCATCTTGAAGCAGGCACTTTTCTGACTGGGCAAAGGAAAGATTTCTGTCCTTCTTAATCTGTAACGTGACCACCACAATAAAACAGTTCAAAGAACCCAAAGGTTGAACTCTAACGGTAGCGTTCACATCTCTCAATAAAATGAGAAACCACATCTGAGCCACTGTCTTGCAATCTTTATTTTGGAGTGCTTTTTCCACTTAGGTGGTTTTCTTTTGAGTTATATACATAGCTGATACAAAAAAAATTAAAGTAAAAAAATATATATATATATATATATATATATACATAGCTGAGCACCCACTGCCTAAACTAAGAAGGCATCCAGAGGAAGCGCACCGGTTTTCCTTTCTTGTTGAACTCTAACCTTCAGGAAATTATCAGAGATAGATTTCTCAAAAGCATATTGTACAACCATTCACGGTTCCATTACAAAACAATAGATGAAGGTTAGTGCAAGATGCTTTTGGTTTTAATTGTGAAAATGTATTTCTCAGAAGATAAAGGAAATAGTAATATAAATGTTATTCATAGCTGTATAAAAACTCAATTCCCTGGCCTCATATTTAGACATCATTATACATAAACACAATATGATAAAACCATGGCAATATTCCATTAGTGTTAATAGTGTTAAATGTAATGTTAAAACATTTGTCCTTAGGCCACCTTGGCAGTGAAAATGTATCAGTTTATCGAGAAAGGTAAGGCAGGCAGTTAATACATCCAGTTGTGTTCTATATGCTATACAAATAAATGTTTTTGGCTAAAAGCAATTATGGTACCTGTGACTGCGCCACCTGCTGGCAGGCGGTGTGAAGGGGCTCACAGGTGTTAAGGTTGGCCTGAAGGGTCGTTGTTTGAAACTTGCCTTTGGGATGAAAGGTTGAGGTCGGAGAGTTTGATATTCTGCACCAAATTCTGCACCTGTGAAGAGTTAAAAACTGAAATTGAGATGGGATGAAGCAGGAATATGCATAATTTATCTTTCCACATTGGCAACTCATGTAATTTACTCATAATTATGGTTAGGTAGCATCTAGCAACCATGTGGAAAAAACATGGAAAATCTGTACTGGTAGTCTAACAGGTTCAGAGATAGGAACTGAGAACAGTGTAATTGGGTCATTTGTTGCTGATGTTATAGGTCAACAGCAATATGTTTAATGCATAATTATAAAAACAAGTGCTATCGCCTTTTACGTCTCGCCCATGGTAGGGTGACTTCTCGTTATGTGGGACATAAAAATATGTTAATGGCTTTTAAGGTAACTTGAGCAACTAGATCATAATAAATAGTTCAATATTGGTTGAAACACAAATTATAGGCGTAAAATAAGAAATAAAGGCCTACAAGCATTTTCAATCTGGCTGAATTATTTATCTGTTCCATTCTCTTGAGTAGAGATGTGGTAGAATTATGGGTATTTACTATTTACCACAACAAATATAAGGTAAACAACAAATCTTTGGCCCTTGTACTTGTACAATTGATGTGCCAATGTACAAGTACTGTATGTAAATTATCCCCGCAAATATAGAAGAAAGTTCCAAATGTATAGATTATATATCAAAGTGTCTTTCTCAGCCCTGTTATATATTTAAATTATGTTCACAAATAATGAAAATAGCAGATCTGCAAGCTCACAACAAATTGTGAGCTTTTACTGTAGATCTGCTATTTACGCTGTTTTTGAAACAAACAAAGAATATTCGTATTATAGTCATAATATATTATTGTAATAATATATTATTGTCATAATATATTATTGTCACAATAATGACATTGAGGTATTTGGTAAAAAAAAATAGCATGCTATTTGATTTTATCCTTATCGTCCAGCACTACTTTGATTCACGCTACTTGTGAGAAATATATAGGCAGGAAGTCACTCCAATATGTTTTACAGGTCACTCCACTTCACTGATGGCTTCAGATCATCTCATTGAGTCATTATTCTACTGTGTCAGTATGATATCCTATCCCTTCCTATGGTATGAGTGCATGTGTGGGAGCAGGTGAGTTCACTTTCAGGGCCACTGTGTTTGAAGAGCTATGGTTGACCCCGGTGGCTTCATGTGGACAAGGGGCCCCATCTTTCTCACTTTACAGAGAGCTGTTATCTAAGCTGAGCGGAGGTGAGCGACACGTGGCCCAGGTTCCAGTAAAAAGTAATCTCACCCAAACCCAACAAACCAAGCTCATTAAAACTGCCAACAAACCATGGCCGTTAAGTCACTCGAAGCCAAGTAATGCTGAGAAGGATGGAAAATGGAATCATGATCATATTGTGTGAGTGTGTGGGTGTGTGTGTGTGCGTGTGTGTGTGCGTGTGTGTGCGCGCGTGTGTGTGTGTGTGTGTGTGTGTGCACGCGCGTGTGGCGTGTCAGATGAAGCAAGCGAGGGAAAGACTAATGTCAACTGTGAAACTTTCTGCCCAGATCAAAGGAAACTGAAGTGTCAAGGTGAAAGTTGAGAGATAGCCTTTGCTCCAGTGCAGCAACAAATCCTCTCCTCTGCTGAAAGACACACCAACACCTTCAGAAGGGAAACACTTTCACTAAAATCAGTGGTGGACAAAGTAGGCTACTCAACTCAAATATTACTCAACAACAAGTAAAAGTTGCCCTGTCAAATTTGTCCTTCGGTTCATTTCGTGTGAAATGTAATGGAGTGAATGTCCACAAATACAAATTTAGTAGGCTACAGATATTCAAAAAGTACGGTACTCAAGTAAATGTACTTTTTATCGTCCACTACTGGGAAACACTTAGTTCACTAAAGTGAAGTATAGAACAGAGATCATTTCTGCTTGCTCATCATCCTCGCAATTCAGAGAAACTGAGCCTCAAGACAACTCGGTTCATCTTATTCTCTGAGCTGAGCCACAGAGGGCAGACTAGTCGCAGTACAGCACAAAATCCAACTCAAAGAGTGTAAAAATGTACCCTTATGGTTGCAGTTTTAGACTCTTTTTAACCACTTAAACTCTATACAGTACTTAGTTGACCAGGATGATGCTGTTTATTTACAGTATACTGGATCTCTGTCTGTTTCTGGGGTTGTCTTCGTTGTCAGCTCAGAGACAGAGTTTATACAGTCACACCTAATGAGCCATGTCCATCAACTTTTCCACCTTCATCAATCATGCAATTAGTGGGATTTCTCTTTATTATAGTTTTATAATATTTATAATGCGATTATAATTGCAGTTATTATACTGATTTTCTATGATTATGGTTGACACAACCCTGTTTCTGGTTTGACACAATTATCATTTAAAAATGTATAAAGATATTTTTTGTCTTTTTCTGCCTTTTATTGATAGAATACAATAGACTGACAGGATATGGGGAGAGAGAGATGGGGAGTGACACGCAGCAAAGGTCATCGGAATCGGGATTCGAACCCACGACACACTGTCAGGCTGCATTAGCAGCCTAGGTGTCCGGATCGCTACGCCAGCCGTCCCGGCCTTGACACAAATTTTTACCTGAGAATTTCTCCTCTCACAGGCAGTGGTAAAAATGTAAGGACTTGTACAGGAGATCTGGGGTAGAATAGAAATTACATAGTGTAGCTTTAATGTAAAGGGCTTGACACACAATATACAAATATGGACAACACTCTGTCACAGTTTTTATAGATGAGCAACCATGACATAAGCAAAATTAACAGTGACTGATTTGTGAAAATAGGCTTTCCTTCTTTGCAATGATTTGTGTCATTAAACAGCCTGCAACTCATCACCTCGCTCTTTGCCAAATGGGAGGACAGGTAGGCTATACTTGCTGAAATAGTACAAGTTCACATGAAGTTCAGAACACAGTGGGTATACAGCTTTTGTAGAGGAAAAACAATTACATATTTACACATGTACAGAATTTACAAAAGCTATTTTCGTAGATTCTGAGGGCTAATCTTCATTTGTGAAAGTCTCTAGAAATGGGTGAATAATATATGAATGATGTTATATTGTGAATAATATACACATCAAAATCCCATAAAAAAAAAAAGAAGCTCAATAGAATGAATAGTTTACTTTAGAATGTGTTCCTGCCATACAGTTAGAGTACTGTACTGTACATACTGTATTTTATGTTTGTGCTGTAATCCTGCTATGGGAATTGTGGCACCTTTTACCCTCCCACACAAAATATGTCTGGCCCTCATTCAAAATATATACAACACCCACTGGCATCATACAGCAAGATATATAAACAAGGCACTCATTAAAGGCAATCATTATTTGAGTGCTTGTTTGTTCAACAGGTTTAACTGTATAGCTAACACCATGAAATACTTAGATAAAAAACAACCATGTGTATGCAAAGCTGTGTTTAATATTGTGCTTACTGCTGAAGATGGATTCAGCTTAGTATATATTTCAGACATATATCTATTTTGTATACATTTGAGTCAGTTGGATCATGGGTTTCGTTCAGAAGAATAGTTCTAACTTCCACTCCCTATAAGTTAAGGTAATCACAGAAAAGCATGGGAAAGTCCTTTTAGATGTGGACTTGTTCGGGTGGGCTAAACACCCCCAACCTTGCGTTCAATGCTAATCTTCCAACGTAGGGTTAACTTGGAGCTGTCACAGCATTATACAGTAGCATGAAATTAATTGTCTCATAATTTATTGTTCGAGCTTATTAAAGAGTGTCTGACAGCTTAACATATGTTTACAGGCTATAAACGATTATAGTTGCAGTTGTTCAAAACCAGACTAAAACATCTGTATTTTGAATTATGATCCCAGAATTTTAAATATAGGTTAATAAGCAAGTATTTTGGATGAGCTAATACGTTGGATTGTAATTGTCTTTAAAAAACGACTTATGACAAAAAAATACTTTACCCAAGCTCTCTGAAATCCACAACAGTGCATGTTTCCTAATTCATCAGATCAACATTCACAAAATAAGTCTTACTGTGCAAAGGGTATAATTGCTGTTCTGAGTTAATCCACAATATTAAGTTCAATTAGTTAAGATAGTTTGACATTCTTTCACTTGTCTTTTTTTCTTTTCTGTCAAATCCACATGGTAATTACATTTACTTTCACATATTGTAGTGAAGTTTAGTTAGTTGTCTTTGTATTTAACTATTAGTTTTCACCACAGTTTGTTTATTCTTCTTCTATTATGGATAATCTAGCAGAGCTATTATACTGATTTTCTATGATTATGGCTGTCAGAGATCAAGGACAGGAATACAATGCACAGTGACAACATGAGTTAAGGCTATCTTGATGTGTAATGGCTCTCTGAAGGAGCAGGTGCTCAAAGTTCAAATAAGGGCCAATCAAATCTCCAACAGTGTTACAAGTACAACTACTCTCTCTCTCTCTCTCTCTCTCTCTCTCTCTCTCTCTCTCTCTCTCTCTCTCTCTCTCTCTCTCTCTCTCTCTCTCTCTCTCTGTCAATTAATGCACAATTGTCCCATACAAAATCTAAGTAGATTTTTTTAAGCAGCAATGATTAACCACTTGAACCCCAGTAAGTGGGGTATTCTGGAGGTGACATTCACCAAAAATAGCAGATGTACAAGATGTAAGATATTTGGTGTAGATGGAAAAAAAAGCGGTCCAAGTACAGTTGTAACTCAGGTCCTTTTACTAAGAATAAAGGGACACAAATCAATGTCAGCATTGCTTCCATATGACCACACAAAGACACCAACACGAATCGCTGTCATCCAAACATTAGAAAGCTTTCTAATCTAAGCAACTCACTCGTCCACCTGAAGTCAGTGATCATGAGCCGGTCTCACCTCTGCTGTTGTTATGGGGTCTCTTAGATCCTCCAAGCCAGTCAGTCCTATGAGCTGGCTCCCATTCTCCTCTTGGCCATGTGGCTTTGCACCTCAAGCACCCCTCGCCTTGACAGTGCAACAGGTCGATTAGATTGACTGTCTAAATGTGTATGGAAGTGGTTGATGGGCTGGTTTCAGATTTTGGCAGCATAGAGAATATCGTTCTCATTTCTGTGTGTGTGTGTGTGTGTGTGTGTGTGTGTGTGTGTGTGTGTGTGTGTGTGTGTGTGTGTGTGTGTGTGTGTGTGTGTGTGTGTGTGTGTGTGTGTGTGTGTGTGTGTGTGTGTGTGTGTGTGTGTGTGTGTGTGTGTGTGTGTGTTTGGCATGTGTCCAGGCCAGCACAGCAATAAGATATACAGAGAGAATAACCTGCCACAACAGGTTTCGAAAGGCCTACCGCTGGAGACACTGGCAGCTGGGAGCACTACCCCCCCCCCCCCCCCCCACACACACACACACACACACACACACACACACCTCCCTCCCTCCTTCCATCAGTCTTTCTTTGCCTGACTGAATGGTTACTTGTCTAAATGTGACATAAGATACACCACTGCTCACATCCACTGGCAGAGAGTGGGCACTCTGCCCTGATTTCAGAGCTTTGCCCATGGCGAGGTTCTACACATTGTTCATTCACACACCCATGTACAAGTGTGCACACACTCACTGAGGACAGTGTGACACACACACACACACATTCTACGGAGACTCAGATGTAAGTATGTTTGGGTCAGCCATGAAGCATGCAGTCACGCACGCAGTCACACATGCACGCACGCGCGCGCACACGAAGAAGTGCAACTGGGGTAGTCAACTGGGGGTGATCAACTTTAAAACTGAGGTAAATTCAATGTCAAGAATTGATTAAGTTATGATTTAAGTAAAAGTAAGAAAGTAGCAGCAATCAAAAGACTTACAAAGTAACCAATCATCGCTTAGGATCCAACAAAGTAATCATGTCCCATTGAACCTACCTGTACAGCCAAATCGTGAGGTTCTGTGGGTCGATGAGGACAGGAAGCCAAAGTAGATTCAGGAGGGCCTGTATCAAAAGGCAGCTCTTTCACCAAGATGCTCTTTGGGGTATTGGTTGATAGGAAGAGCTGTTTTCATGACTCTTTCCCTGGAAGACCTGTTCAGCCCCTTCCACTTGACGTGAACAGGTGAGGTCCTCTCTGAGACTTTTATGGTGACAGATGAAAACACAAGGAAAAACGTAATCTACACAAAGAGAGAAAGAGAGAGGGAGAGAGAGAGAGAGAGAGAGAGAGAGAGAGAGAGAGAGAGAGAGAGAGAGAGAGAGAGAGAGAGAGAGAGAGAGAGAGAGAGTGGGAGAGAGAGTGGGAGAGGGAGTAGAGGTATGTTAATACAGGTAGATTCCTATCCTATCCTCCCGATGAACCAGGAACACAGCAGCACCCTGTCTTAGCTATACCTTTAACAAACCTTGTCCTCAGTGAGAGGGTGAGGCAGAATGATAGATAGATGGGGGATGAATTACAGATTGAATAAACTCTTATGTTACAGTGCAAGGCCTCTGCAGAATGAGCTTATACAGCTGGAGGCTCTATCTGCCACAGCTCTCTAAGAGGGTGTTATGTGGGAAATGAAAGTCACATTGTCCTCTGGGTAATAAGTGCTGGGGCGCTGAGCTGTTCTCAGTTGCAATATCATGTTTTATTGTACTAAACCCCCTATAGTACTAAATACCCTTTTATACAGTCAGGAGTTGTTTTCAAAAGTATTCTTCTCCAATGGTCAACCATTACGCACTGAATACACTTCCATAACTATTTATGTTTGAGGTTCAAACTAAACTATCATTATGAAGAACTTTAGAGCTGTTAAGTCAGTTGTTGTCGTTTTTTTTGCGCTTTGTCTAACTTCAGTGACTCAAATCTTTCCAAAGAAGAGGAGAACAATAATAGAAATCATTGTTCATTGAGTCGTCTAGTCTAGTTTAGTCTGTCTAGTAAGTAGTCTAGTGTCTACTACAACATGACACATCACTATGCTGCATGTAAAGCAGCATGTCATCCTTTAAACATCATTTCATTCTTAGTACCTCCATCAATGAGGTTGTAATGACATCGGTTTGTCTCTCTGTGACAAAGAAAATCCCCCAAAGTAATGGTCAGATTGCTTTATACATTCATGCTCCAAAAAGTAAGTAACCTGTTGATTTTGATGACCTCATGACCTTTCCTCTAGGGCATGGCTCGCAACCCTTTCTGTATGAGGGCCCACTTGAACATTTTGAAAGCGTTTGCTGCCCACCCATCTGAACACTTAACATGGCAGCCATTTGGCTGCCATGTTAAGTGTTCAGATGGGTGGCAGCGTGCATTTTCAGAGCATGCTTATTTTAACACATTGGGTGCCAGAGGTTTATTAAAATATTATACGTTGAGTGCCTGCATTTCTTCCATCCACTTGCGTTATACGTTTCGTGCTGTGAGAAGCCCCGACGCGGAAGTGCATGTAAACAAAGCGTGCGTGCGAGACGGCGGAGGGTCCCGACTAACGCCTGGAACAATAATATTTCTAACGCGAACCTCCATTGCAGCGTGATCGCCGATCGAAAACGGCTCGTTTCCACCACATTAAAAAGAAATGGAGATATTAAGCTTTTAGTCAAGGAGATAACATTGAAAACGCCGACCGGAAGGATTTTTGACATGGAGCCAGATCCAGCCTCTTCTTCTCAGAAACTCCTTGGGTGATGTCAAAGTTTCGTTTTAGCGCCCCACGTGGCCCACATGTATAAAAATAGAATTGGGTCAAAAACGGTCCGGACCGTTTTCGGCACTTCTCGTTTGGATCCTCAAAAACGGTCCGGACCGTTTTTGGCATTCAATGTGTTAATGATCGATCAAGCAATTGTGTTCCGGCTTGGAGCAATGGAACCAGCGTAGTATACTTTAAGTTCTTATTCATAGGCATCACAATGAAAACATAGTTTTAAAGAAAGAATGCATGAATTTGTTTCACTTCATGTTCTTAAATTATCAATAAAATCCAATTATGTGGGCGCCCACTTGCAATATCTTCATCACCAGTGGGCCCTTAGCCTGGTAAACCCTCCCTCCGGAAATCTCATTTGTAATTTATTTCAGGAAATGAGATTTTCCAGAGGGAGGGGCTTTACCAGGCTAGTGGGCCCTGGCCCGCAGATTGGGAATCGCGGCTGTAGAGCCTCCATCAAATCAATACATTTAAATTTCCAAATGAGTATGTTGACCAGATTACCATATGACACATTCATGCTCCCAAGAGGAAGAAACCTATTGATCTTTGCCTTTAGCGCCACCATCAGGCCAACCTTTCCAATGAGCAAACTGAGGAGATTTCTTTGTGCATCATTCAGAGTTTAATATTTCTCACAATTTGTTCACCTGATGTTTCTATCCATATCAATTAAAGTTTAAATGAATATAACAACATTAACAAAACAAAGACAACTAAATTGTATGTACACAAACACATACAAATGGACACAGGGGTATGGCATGTGCCATGCATGCATGTACCAAAGTTCTAGCCACCTTAAATCGTCCAATAGTCAAGTCATTAGTATGCACTGCAAGCACATCTATAACTATTTCTAAAGTTTCAAGGATGAAATAACTATCATTATGAGGAACTCAATGCCGTAAATCAGTTTGCTGTTTTGCACTTTGTCTGAGAACTTAGAGGCGTGCTGAATATAGCAGATCTACAAGCTCACATCGGCTATCAACACTACTCTGTCGATGAAGTGTACTGTAAATGAGGCTTTAGAGACCAGACCTTCCTGTCTTGGCTCAACTTCAAGGGTGGAGAACAATAATAGAAGTCATAGCTCAAGACATGAAAGAACAACACGTGTCATCATCTACAAAGTATAATATATGACATGTCATTATGCTGTATGCAAAGCAGCGTGTGCCATTTAAACACAACGTATTTCTTATTTGTGACAATGAGGTTATTGGCACAATCTCCGTACTATTTTTGTCTCCCCTGTGACAAACATGATCTAGAAAGGTAGAACCAAAGTTCTAGCCATTTTGAATGAAGACTCTCAGTCACACATGGTGTTCACTTACTGGTGTCGAAGACAGCCAAACCTCCTAATACCTGTAGAGACCTGCCTTTCCCTGGCTCTCAATCAGTCGGTGCTACTCAAGGTTCACAAACAGTAGGGATCAATATGCCAGGCTGGTACAGATGTGTGCCAGGCAGGTACAGGAATAACATAGTCAGAAGACTGCAAGGCGAGGCAGAGATGGCCCCCCAGGATAACACAGTAAACCAGTTCATAATTTTCCTCATCTATTACTATATACAAAACAGTTACATACCAGAATTGTCAATTGAGGGCTTTTACTACTGCACTTTCCACAAGAGAATTGTTAGTGAGACTGTGGGTTTCTGGTATTTGAATCAGTCATGCATTCTGATCTGGTTATGTGATCTGTGAAACTGTAGTTAAGCTGGAATATTTGCAATGAGTTTGCAATTCCCACTCAACTTAACCTTGTATTATAATTGTCCATATTCCTTCCTACACATTAGACACAGACTGGTACAGTTGCCTATGACTAAGTTGTAAGTGGAACTATACGTTAATGCATGTTATCTAATAAGGAACCACAAAAATAATTCTTGATTTAGGCCTACAGTAAGCCATGGTGGCATATAATAATACAGGCATGTTCAATAATTCAGAAGAAAAAATATCTAATTCCAGATCTCGTGTCTTCAGAAACGATGATTTATGGGTGTCTTTTGAAAGCTCAAAGGAAAACATTCACTTTCCCAGAGGCACCAGTATTTATCACTGAATAAATTCACTTTTTGGCTCTAAGGGAAGTTATATAAATGAAGCAATTACTCTGTCCTTCCCTGTGATATTCCATACTATTAAACTGCAGCTGTCTCTCACTACATAGTTAGCCCTATTTGCATTTAGCAAGTCAAATTCTGGTCACAACTGGGAAGGCACAATAATGTAAAATGTTCTCCTCTTTGGAATTATTTCCTGTTATGACAACAGAATTGTGATCAATACAGGGCGATGGAGTGTTCAAGTACATTTGATACCCGACTGCAAGCGATACACAACAGAAGTGGCTTAGATTAGACAAAACTAACTAACTAAGTAGGTTTAGGTGCATTAGTAAAATGTCCTGCAACTTAGTTTTTGCCTTTTCCATAAACAAGATGACATTTTTAACAGGAAATAGTGAATTATGAGTATAGAGGGTCTAAGGGGTTAAAAAAGGTCCTCTTGGGCCCGGACCTGGCCTAGAGGTCCGGGCACCTATACGCTCATAAGCAGCCGCACCGCGAGTTTGAGTCCCGTTCCTGACGGTCTCTGCTGCATTTCTCTCCCCATCTCTCTCCACCTGTTTCCTGTCCATCTTTACTATGAAACTATAAATAAAGGCAGAAAAACACCCAAAAAAAAAAGAAGAAAAAAAAAGTCTTCTTGGTTCTGCTGAAAATAACTGTGGATTCTGTGGTCCTGATGGAATTATTCTCATCATCTCCACTGCAAGTAGGTAATGAGGAGACAACACATGAACAAAAATGCCTAAACTGTATTTATTGTCTTTCAACATTTTGTACAACTAAAAACTAAAATAAAAATTACCTATATTATACATGTCTAACAAACGTTGTGATTATTTATTTTTTCATTCTATGATACATATGATGATGTGAGTAATGTACTGTATACAAAAGTTGTTGTTAACAGTGTAAATGTAATCAATGTAGAAATGAACTGCTTTCTACTGTGGAAGATAACATACAGTACAGATACATTTTTACATACACAGAAAACAGAACAATTTCCCCCCCAAAATGTCATAAATATGTATTTACAGTATTTATTTCATAAGGTTATTGTCCATAAACAAGCCTGTAACCTTAACACAATGGTCACCTTAAATAAACATTTGTTTTTTACATATAATTTCACATAATCTGTTTAAAAGTGTTAATATCAGAGATTAACCATTCTAATCGTCATATATTATTGAACACAGCATTCACCAGCTTTGGCTACCCCAATAGGATAGAGTTGTTACCAGCTTGGATCAATGTCCAAAAGATGATTGCTCTAAATTAACTTTAAATTCACATTCATCAAAGCATACAAAAGGAACACCAACCATGAAGTCCCACTGGTTACCTGGAAGTGCCCTTAATGTCTTAAGATTGTACTTTGAGGTTGAAAGTATTTTGCAACTGGAGCCCACAGTGCGCAAGCGTTTCTTTTTGTTTTACATTTTCCATTTTCCACTCAGCACCTGCCCAACTTTGGGTTTGGATGTGCATGTCATTGCTTTTTTTCATGTACTTTGTGAGTTTGACTCACATAATGGTTCGCATACAGTAGTTGTGGGGTATATTGTCAGGATAGCCATCAACCATCACAGTAAAATCCTCAATGTTAATTTTACTCCGATAGTATGGGTAATCTGCCGAAAGTCTAGATATATGCGTGGTTATTGTTCCTCTGGTACCCTTCCTCACAGTCTTGGTCTTCATCATTTTCTTGTAACATGTCTTCAAGGCGTGGTGGTAACATTGGCCCAGGCAGGAAAGGTGTTGAGCTGGAACATGACTGTTCCCCAAGTGTTCAGGGCAATGTTGATGGTCATGACCCCGACAAAGTTCAGAATCAACCCAGCCTTGGCCTGAAATCAACAGAATGCTTATTCCTTTTCTGTTTGGATTTTGTGTATAAGCTCATGTTTCGTGGCACCCAGAACATTATTTAAAATTATAATAATAATAAAGATGAATTAAAAAAATGTCAATACTAATACTGCTTCAACAATAAAAGATAATCTGCACACTGCCACTTGCAAGGTACACGTAGGCTGATTTATTAAGGCGACGTTTAGGTCACACACACAGGTTGTGTGTGAACAAAACATTGCCTTAACCCATTGATTGATTGATTGATTGAATATTTTATTAGGCAAAAAATGTAAACATTACAACTACATTTACAATACTTTGTCTAACACGGTGCAAAACATACTCTCTCGCCATGCAATAACACTATATGTACAAACAAAACAAAGATGCATAAAAAATCTTGAAAGTGTTTGAAAAATGTTTAATAATTAAAACAATAATTTTGAATTACAAAAAAGTTTGAGAACTACTGATTTAGAAGGCATTTGTAGAATCGGCCTCAGGTCTTAATGGGTTAATACATCAGCCTACGTGTACTGTACCTGTGGCAGTGCGCGGGTTATCTTTTATTGTTGAAGTTCAGTTTCACTTACGCACCTGCTTTTAGACTTTCAATCCGGGTGTGCGAAAGCTTTGTTTCAATTTATAAGTATGCTTATAATGCATTATAGACATGGGATGCAAAGCAAGTGTTACCGTGAAGGGTCTTACCATGTCCATGACTTTGAGGTTTCCATAGGAGAAGGCGATGGCATTAGGTGGAGTGGCCACTGGTAGCATGAAGGCCAATGATGCGCAGATGGTACAGGGCAGCATGACATACAGCGGATGTAACTTGATGGCAACGGCCTAGAAGTGAAGGGGTTTGCACAAATGCCAAGATTTATACTTTGTTGTGAAACAGTGTATAAATTAAGCAGTAATGAGGCCACGAGTACGCTTATAAAGACTGCCATGAGTCTGAATCAAAATAATATTTATATACAGTCGATGCTTGAAATGGACAACATTTTGTTGTTGTTCTGTGTTATATAGTAGATATATAGACTCTCTCGAAGCCTACTCAAGTAGTTCTGTGGTTCTATTCACCACATTTTAGTTTTTAAATGTTAGGCTATTCATTCCTAACATTTTACTGTGTTGAAAGCACTAATTTGACTACAGTGGACCTTACACAAACATTGCTTATCATATTTTTATATATTAAGCGCTTTTGTGCATGAGAGTGAGAGCATGTGTGCTTGCATGTGCTTGGGTGAAGGTGTGTAAGAAGCTGTGTGCACGTGCATGAGAGTGAGCGTGCATAATGTACGTGTACGTGTACGTGTGTACGTGTGTACGTGCGCGTGCGCGTGTGCGTGTGCGTGTGCGTGTGCGTGTGCGTGTGCCAGGGCCGGACTGGGACCAAAATTCAGCCCTGGCGTTTCACTGTTTCAGCCTGCATGAACTCTGCAGCCACACTGAGGCCCCTGCTGGAAAGCATCCCAGCCCAAACATTAACGTAACTAATAATTGGGCAGCGCAACCCGGAAATGACGGTACAATTATTATTTTTTTGCGGCCCACCGGGCATTTGCCCGGTACGCCAAATGGCCAGTCCGCCGCTGGCGTGTGCGTAGCGTGTGCATGCGCGTGCACGTGTGTCTTGCTACTTTTCATCTGCATGTCTCTCCGGACTCACCATGGAGGCCAGTATAGGCAGGAAGAGTGTTGTGGTGGCAGTGTTGCTAGAACATTCAGTGAACGTGGCAATCAACAAACACAGTATGATGGAGATAGCAAAGGGAGGGATACTCTCAAGTGGTGCCAGGCTTTCCCCCAGCCACAAAGACAGTCCAGAAGTCTGCATCCACAGAATGTGGACAAAGAAAGACAAAGGCAAAACAATGATTATCAATTTTACATTCTATGCTGCCTAAAATGGCTAGTTTGTGTGAAGCAAGTATGTTTAACCACTTGAACCCTATCGTCCCTATTTTGCGGCTAACATTCGGCAAAAATTGGTTGTGAGCTTGTAGAATGGCTACTTTCGGCGAAGATATTAAGTGCCTAGTATAGAGCCCTTGAGAATCTGCTCAAGTATAGGGTTTAAACCACACATCTCTCTTTTCTAAACTACTATAATACTGTACCTCACTTCCTCTGGCCAAAGCAAAGCCCCCTCCCAGAAGCAGAATAATGTTCCAGGGCATTCTCTCATGGACTATATCCCAGTTCAGCAGGGTTGGGGGGGCCATTCCTGTTGGAATAAGGAAACAAAGTTGAGCAAAATAACTTTTTTACAGCTACCAGTTTATTTCAATCTATTGGTTAAGATGATCATATATTATGTTGTCTTTACAGTAACTTTACAGAGAACCACAGCTTTTATTGACTCTAGATAAGACACTGAGACAATAAAGACGTTCCATAAAGATGAAAGGAAAGATTAAGGCTAGTCCTTCAGATATGATAATTTAAAATATTATTAGTTGACTGACATTTCATGCTACAGAAGGCAGAGCTAAGTTCCTTGACTGATAGAAATGTATAAAACAGAAAGATCTCTGTTCAAAGAAGACAAATGAACATCAGCATACCATGGCACCTTAAAGTCTACCTCATACATTTTTAACCCAAGTGTGTTTAATCATTGTGGCACCCTTCTGTGTACAAAACATCCTGCTTTGCCACTTTTTTGAGGAATAGCTCTAACCTTGTTGCTTATCATCAGAAGGCTATGCTCAACTTGAGTTACCAAGAGAGGGAGAGAGTATGTATTGATTTTAAAGTAATTTGTCTAAGGGACAGAACAGCGACTGCTGCTGAACAGACTTGACCTTGGGGCTATCAGGCTACAACTCCCTCTTCTGTGCCTCAGATTATGAGGCTCTGGAAGGAGCTGTTACAGTGTTTACTACAGTGCAAGGAGTCAGCAAGATAGATTGTGCCACATGGCAGTAAAACAATATTGTCTGTATCTCTATCTGTTGTGGAGATGGACAGACACAGACGATAGACTTGTGTAGACACACAAGTCTATCGTCTGTGCTCATATCCTGTGCTTATACAGCAGATTCAAGAAACTATATAACCACAAATAATGCTACCAAAATAAATTTAACAAAAAAATGCTTCCAAATGTGTATGGTGCTGAACAGGCTAGTGCAGAGTCCAAGGCCAGGTGCTGTTTGCACTGCCACACAAATGTACTTTTTATGACAAATAAAAGATTGAATTGTTTCCCTCATCTATTTGGATACATGCCATTCTCCCAAGACAAGCACAAACACAATATTGTATAGGAATCTGTATGTTGAACAGATAATAGAACTGTTCCTGTTGTCCTACCATCTTCAGATGAACCACCACATCTAGGCAGGCGGGATGGGATGAGGAAGAACAGTGTTGACATCAATATGGCCACTGTACCATCAGTGACGAATCTATTAATAGATTAAAAAGGAGGGTATGGATTATCCAACAGGAACCCAGGACCATGCTGGTATCATCTCAAAATATAAAGTCCAGTCTTGATGGAATCAAATTAATTCATATATTGACACTGGATGAAAAGTATGGCAATGCAAGCATGTCCAGTATGTGTTCCTTTGATATATGAAAACAACTCAATAAAACAATAATTGCGGTTAAAGTGCAGGTCAACTAAACACTGAGCTGTATTGAAAACTGGTGTGGGCCAATGTTAAATTGAAGAAGGTAAACAATAGCTGCTATGTATTCTATTCACTCACTCACTATTATGATACTCACGGTCTGTCTTTGTTGAAAAGTACGGTGGCCCAGCCGGGCATGAAGCCTGGCTCCCTGGTAAACCATAGAATAACCAGCGAGGTGAAGATGGTCAGCACACAGCCCTCAGCGAAGCTTATGCTGCCCAGTTTTTTGTACTCGTTTTTCATTACCTGGTAGGCCTCTTTGTCACCCTCTTTGCCTGCACCACATCCAAAGGACTTTTTCAAGCTGGGAGAATAGGAATTCAACATGCCACATCACTCAAAAATATGCACAATTCGTCTTTCGTCCATTATGTTCAAGACAAGGTGTGTTCAAGACAAAGTTTGAGTTTAAGAGACATACTCGAAGCCCAAGAAATAGAATTGCAGCCACAACCACGTGAGGACCAGCATTAGGAGCATGTTGGGGAAGGAAAAGCCAAACCAGCTAGCAAAGTTGATTATGTCTCCATTATCCGGAAAGAGTCTGATGAGAAAGAGCAAAGTTCAAACATTTCAGTATGTTCCACTGCTAATGCATCTATTTTGTGTTACCTACAGCAGTGATTCTTAACCTTTTTAAGTTCAAGGACACCCAGTTAGATATGCATTACACACCACAGATCCCCATAAAATATGATTTTTATCTCTGAGACCCCAAATTACTTTACTACAGTATAAAATCCTCTGTGTTCATTTTTACTCTGAGAATGGACAAATGGCTATCTGGGGGACCCCTGGAACCCCTGCAAGCTCCCCAGGGCATCCCCCAGAACCCACATTGAGAACCACTGTCCTACCGTATAAATGTTTATGATTCTTTTGAATCTTGCAAGTGCATCCGAACCAGTTATTTACTTACAAACACAGCACTTTGAGCATTCAGCTGTATGCTTGTAGAAAGAGGGCTACTGTAACTCCATGTTAAAAGAGAGCATGCAGAAAGTCAGTCATGTACAATAGGCCCTACTGTAACTGACTCATGCTAATTAACTTATTCACAGTGGCTCTTTGTAGATATGGACAAATAAACAGTGAACAATAACTGGAATTCAGGTGACTTGAGTGCTGTGCTTGTTTCAGCCATACAGCATACCAAAGACTGTGACACAATAATTATAAGTACAACTGCTATGTATTGTATGCACATTTTAGTTAGTTAGTTAGTTAGTCAGTTAGTTAGTTTTCTTCTAGAAAATACAATATCACATCACACAGTAAACACATCAGTCAGTGCTAGTTTGACTCTGTGGGTAAAAAATGTACCCAGATCAATTTTTATAGTTCAGGACTGTGTGTATGCGTGCGTAAGCGTGTGTGAGAGCAACCCAATCGCCAGAGAAGAATCGTTACTGTTGTGCATTTCAGCAAGCATTGATGTGTTGCATCTCAACATTTCAAGGCAGACACGCCATCAGAATAGTAAAATAACCATACAGAATACGAGTAAATAGTACGATCTGAGTCTACAATCTACAAACATTGAAGTTTTTGGCATAAAAAACAACAACATTAGTCTTAACGTTTTTTTTAAACATACAGTGACAACGCTTTCTCTGGCGACCAGGATGGTGCGTGTGTGCGTGCATGCTTGTGTGCATGCATGCAGGTATGCATATGTCATACTCATCAATCTGGCCCTTCAGAATGACATTGGGCGTGGTTCCTGTGAGGGTGGCTGTTCCTCCGATGCTAGCAGAGTAACACACACACAGGCTCATGCCTTTAGACAGGTTCATATATCTCTCCTCTCTCTTTATTCTGATCTGCTCCTCCTCTGGGCTCTCCTCTGGAGGGAAAGAACCAACGGTAAGGAAAACACAGGTTCTGACTAAGGCCCCATTTAGACTGCAGTCACATCCAGTCAAATCCGATTTATTTCTCAAATCTGATCTTTTGGCCCGACTGTTCACACTGCATTGGCAAGTGACCAGATCTGATCTGTCACAGATCTGTGTGTCCAGACTGATTTACACAAGTCAACCCAAAGCCGCCCTGCGTCGACAAATCTGCTTTCGTTACCGTGGTAACGACATACTGTAGGCGTCTAGACTTTTATCTCTTTATATGTGTTCTTCAAATTCTTTATTTTCCTCTGACACTGCAGTTAGGACCTTGTGAACCCATTTTCTGCCATTATGCGAGATATGTTTTCATATATTGCTTTGTTCCTGTACATTCCTACAAGTTTCGATTACTGAGGCATCCCCCAAAGTGCTAGGAGACATTGAATTTCTCCGCCTGTCCACTGAATGCTGCTCGCCATTTCTTCTGTAAAACTTATGCTGCACTATTGTTTTGTTTTCATAACAATCCTTGCACTCTCATATATATATATATATATATATATATATATATATATATATATATATATATATATATATATATATATATATATATATATATATATATATATATATATATATATATATAATACTGGTCTATAATCTAACATGACCACTTCTGCACTTCTGGAGAGACCTACTTATAAATACTATAAAAACATCTGCATAATGCAAATTCTAAAAATGTATAATACCTCCCTTGTATTACAGTGTGTACAATGCTGATATCAGTTTCCAGGTTCCCTGTTAATAATGTATCTTGTGATAAATAAAGGACATGACCTGAGGCCGCTCATTAATAGTTTAAATTGATCAATATCTTCAACTTATCTGAGTTCCTCCCTATGAATATTTTACTGATTCGCTGAAAGATGAATGATTGACAGGGTAACCATCTCAAGGAACCTACTGCTCTACCCTATCTTTTAACTTTATAATGGGATATTACCCATGTGAACATGGAAAGTGACACAGCAAAAGGGTTTCTCTGGACTGTCATTGTCATATCAAATGTGGTGACTCCAATCAAGGATTAAACGTACCCAAAGTGACATCATTTTCTATGGGTGTGATGTCCATGCTATCCTTTGCGTCTTTGATGGCATTCCCATTTTCTGCATATGAAAAAGATTATTACTTAAGGAAAGAGTAAGGAACATAAACTGCTAACCACTTAAACCCCATAAAGTTCAATTGGCAGGAGTTCACTGGGTATCTATACTTTGTCCCGTCCTTTTTTTCCCTCTACACCAAATGTCTTTGCCTAAAATTGCCAATCTACAAGCTCTCAATGCGTCCCAATGCAGTGCATTGTGAGCTTGTAGATCTGGTATTTCCTACGAATGTTCGCCTATTATGACATGCCCAGAATAGGGACGCTAGGGCTCATGTGGTTAAACAGAGTATGTGAAGATGGCAGTGGCAGGGCCCTATGGATTGCAATGTAGGCCTGTCCAAATAAGATATCTACTGGCTAGATGAACATGTAATTTGCTGTGCACCTTCATGCTCTCTCGAGGATGAACTGTACTGATTTGGTGACGGCATTGTGGTGGGTGTGGCCTTTCACAAAAAGATGCATAACTTCTGAATGGATTCCTGTAAGAAAGTGTTATCACTAAGCAAGGAAGAACTGATGAACTTCACATGAATTGGTGGTCGAATTTCCCTGGTTATACCCACTTCAGGTTTTTTTTGTTGTTTCCAAATGGGGCCTTGTGGAGTGTAATCTAATTAGCTTATAGTTTAACGCCTCAGGCCCCGCCCATTTCCATTTCTTGGCATGTATCCAAAGGGGGCATTGGTGAGTGTCATCAGACTTGGCGCCGGTCGCAGGTCAATGCCCGAGGCGCTGACCTGCAACTGGGCCAAGCACACCGGCTATTTAATGTTAATTATGCTCATCTACACTTCACATATAACAAATTAATAAATAAACTATTCTAATATACAACTTAGTCATCTAAACCATAAACTCTTGTTTTATTATCAAAGACCGTGGCGATACTATCGGTTCAAACCACTTAGGTCACGCGGTGTGCCTCTAGGGATCATTAGCAGTGCTTCTAGACTTTTGGAGTTGTTTGCCTTCAGCTCATCAAAGAGGATAAGGACACGCACGCACACGCGCACACACACACACACACACACACACACACACACACACACACACACACACACACACACACACACACACACACACACACACACACACACACACACACACACACACACACACACACACACACACACACACACACACACACACACACACACACACACACACACACACACACACACCAATCTGGATAGTGCTCCCTTTGGGCTCCTTGGTATCACCCATCTCGAAGGCCTGGTTGTCCTGACCCTCCTTACTGGCTGTCATCTCCTGCCTCTCAGACTTGGCCTCTGTGTCAGACAGCTGCTGGAGCACAGCCTGGGCGATGGGCAGCATCATGGCCGTGGAGGCTGTGTTACTGATCCACATGGACAGGAAGGCTGTGGTGCCCATGAAACCTATCATCAGACTGGAGAGGAAGAAGAGGAATGGATGGGGAATATAGGAAAAGGAGAGAGGGCGACATATTCAATGTGTAAATGTGCCCATTGCTTCTTGTGAGAAAGTTATGACCAAAAACCAGGTGTCCTACCGGGCTGGCTTCACTCCTACAAGCAGCAGAACTCGCAGCGCAATCCTCTTGTGTAAGTTCCAGTTCTCCACAGCAATAGCCACCAGTAACCCACCAATGAACAGCATGTTGGAGTCTTTCAGATACTGGACGCACACCTGGACAGTGGAAAAGTACATTATTATATTATATAAAGGAGCCCATAACCACTTAAACCCTAAATAATTTGTTGTACTGTTCTTCAAATAGTGAAAATAGCTGATCTACAAGCTCACAACGACACGCTGAGCTAGAAGACCACCTATCTTTGCTGAATGTTTGCCAATTTTCACCAAATGTTGCCTTACCCCTTATCCCTAAACTTATTAGCCATATTTTATTATTTTGAAAAACATTTTAAAATGGTTCAACTAGCCGATCTACATTGACTCGTTGTAAGCTTGCAAGATAGGGCCCAGAGTCTACACAATAACAATCTGATCAATACACTACCAATGCATGTTATTGATAACCCCCCTCTCTAAACAATCTGATTCCAAGAAAGTACTAAACATGACGGTTTTGTGATGGTTTTGTTTAAAATGGACATGAAGTTATGGGTGCTGGTGTAAATACTGTACCTCGCCTGACTCCATGATTCCCATCATGGGGAAGAAGATGACAGGTAGCAGGGCTGTCACGGCCAGGGGGATACACTCTGTACACCAGTACAGTGCCATCACAATGATCACAAAGCCACACCTAGCTTCCTGTCATGCACAAATAAAGTACACAGTAAAATCCTCAGTGTTAATTTAACACAAATGCACAAATGGAACCAAATCCAAAGTGTATTGCATAATATTCAGGACGCACTTGAGCAGGTGCTATGTTAGAGGCTGACATTTTGTTCCATTGGTGTGTGGAAATAAAATAAAGCCTATGTGTAACTATATTTAGCATATTGATACACATGTACCCTATAGAAAGAAAAGGGCAGGCTATTATTATCTGGACATGACCAAAGTATTCACAAATGATTGAAATGATAGTGCACATGCTAAATTCATATGAATCATGATATTAACACTGGTTGAATAAAGATAGATGATGTTTTTTTCTGGAATTGAGTGAACCCTGAATTAATTTAGCATTATCAAAAGTTACATGGAACAAAAGGCTGATAATATAGTTTAGAATGTGGGTGTTATGCAACAAAGGGTTGCATAACACTGTAGTAGTGCCCAAGAAGAATAGCTAATACTAGACTGATGTTCTTTGACTTGTGGAATATTGATCTTTGAGCCCATCAGTATGTTTAAGGTGATCCCTTTCATTTTGTTGTGGTCTCAAATAACTAGGTTACTGGATTCGGCCCTATTCTGGGCGCCGCCTTACCCATTATCCCTAAACTTCTTTGCCATTTTTTACTATTTTGAAAAACATTTTCAAATAGTTCAAAAAGCCAATCTACAAGCTCACAACGTGTCGATGTAGATCTGCTTGTTGAACTATTTGAAAATGTTTTTCAAAATAGTAAAAAATGGCAAAGAAGTTTAGGGATAATGGGTAAGGCGGCGCCCAGAATAGGGCCAAATGTGTCTCCAGTGTAACCAGTGCAACATGAATCCCAGCCTACCCCCTTCTGTCTCTCTCTCTCTCATTTGCCAGCTCTCTGTACACATACTTGGATCACACACTGAAGTTATGAAGCATAACACTATTGATTCAAAAAAACAAATAGGGAAAACTACTGAGTGAAGCTGTATGAAAACATTCTCGCTTGGTATGTAACACACTGACAGTTTAGTTAATTTGGCATCACAATCATTTTAACGACTTAAACCATTATTTTATACTTTCTATATGCATTTTGAATGAATATGAATATATATCTTTAAAGCTAAAATGTTTTACTTAAATCTTTGCTTCTGGGGGACCCTGGAACAAAATATTTTGAGTTGAGGGTCGACGGCCAAATACATTTAATTTTGGGGATCCTTGACATGAAAACGTTTTAGCACTACTGATATAGCAACATACGTTTTTCAGAAAACTGATTTAGAAGACATTTTTAGATTCAGGCTCAGGTCTTGAAGGGTTAATGCTAATTAAAAGCTTTAATTTGTATTACACTGTTATAACGCATCATGTTTTTTACGCCCCAATGAACAGGATAAACTACATCCATTCTTTCAAATGTGTTGTTTTCAAATGTGTTATTTCACAATATTCAGTTAAAGCTGCAATCCGTAAGGTTCATGTACTACCCCGAACCGGGATTCACACCCATGGTCCCCCACCCAACTGCCAACATCTTTTACTGTTGAGCGACGTATATTGGAGAGCTTGTTTGGGAAGGCGAGACATTTCCCTCTGAATTTCATGCAATACCTCGTCAGCCTGTAGTCAGCCTACCTGACCACACACAGGATCTAAATGTCTCAATAGAGGAGAAGGGAGACTACTTCCAACAACCGCAGCGTAATCGTATCATATTAACATACTCCACTATACAGATTTTTAAAAATACGTTATGGATTGTGCCTTTATGTCTTAGTTTAACCTTTTTCTAGTGATGTAACATAAAAGTGATGAAGACAAAATGCAGCTATTAATTATATAGACTTACTTATAATGACTTACTTTTTATATGTTGATTCCGTTTTTAAACTTGGCATGACAAAATTATGATACGACGGTAGTGTTATGCTCACTACATTTTCATTTTGATTAAACATTTTTCTTGATTATGCTGAAACAAGATATGAAACAGTAGGCCTACATAAAACTGAATCGTGTACACAAAACGTTTTTTTTTGTCCATCACAAGCAACAGCAGGTCTCATTGAACATGCACAGTAAAATCCTCAGTGTTCATTTAACGTAAAATTAATTAATGTAAAAACTGATCCAAATGTACTTTTGGTTCCATTTTTACAGTCTCATAATTAAAAGAAGACTGAGTATTCTACTGTGTGGATGCTTTTAGACTGCGGTCTAAAGACATTCATACTACTGTATATGAATGGGAAACAACATCTCCAAGATGGAAAAATGCTGAGCAAACATATAAGGACTGGACCAAGGACCAGTGGGACACTAGTGACAAGTATTTATACAAAATGACACAACATAATGTAGCCTATACTGTGTGTGTGTATGCGCGCACGCACGCACACACACACACACACACACACACACACACACACACACACACACACACACACGCACACGCACACGCACACGCACACGCACACGCACACGCACACGCACACACGCACACACGCACACACACACACACACGCCTTACCAGGCCAGAAACCAGCAGTGGCAGAGGCATAGCAGCTAGTGGTGTCAGTATAATCATCAAGTAATTCTTGTAGCTCCATAGCCATTTAAGGCAGTTAGCCATGATCCAGATGTGCTATGATATCCACAATATTGGAAAGAGAGAGAGAGAGAGAGAGAGAGAGAGAGAGAGAGATAGAGGGAAATAGAGAGACAGAGACAGACAGACAGAGAGAGCAAGAGAGAGGATATTACACTGAAAAAAACAGGGATTTGTTTTACGAGATAATTGGTGTCACCACTGCACCATTTGAAAGAGTGAGCCGTTGATAAAGTCCCAGTATATATACCCAGAGTATCAGCCAGAGACACACTTAAACATTAACTTTAGAGTGAGAGGTCTGCATGCAGAGGGTGTGTTATGCAGTCAGTCAGTAGATAGGGGAGTTTTTATTTTCATCTCCGGATGTAAACAAATAATTGTGTTTTTCTTTATAAAATATTACATAGTAGTCACGCTACAAAGTGTTCAAGTACATTTAAGTATTAGTGTTATGTTAAAGAGAAAAGCTTCTAGACAATCTTTAGTGTTTAATTAATATTCTAATCTACACTAAGTCTAGCATTCACAATAACTTTGTAATTTATACAGTACCAATGTGAATATGTTAGTCCTATGTAGAGTTACTGTATTCTTACAGTATATACTGTATTAAATCTCAGTTCTTCACTCTCTCTCTTTCTTTCGATCTCTCACACACGCACGGGCGCACGCTCGAACACACACACACACACACACGCACACGCACACGCACACGCACGTGCACGCGCACACGCACACGCACACGCACACACACACACACACACACACACACACACACACACACACACACACACACACACACACACTTTTCTTGACGGTCCTGCTGAACCTCAAGTCACATGACATGTCATATTCACCTGAGGATATATGAGGTTTCCCAGCCTTATCTTGATCAGCACCACATGTCAGTAGAATTGAATAACAATCACTGTATAGACAAAGTCAAAGTTTATCAGCAGGACCCGGCTTCCAAATGAGGAAAATATTGTGCAGTTTGTTTGAATGATTAGGAGGAGATTAGATTAAAGGAGAGAAGGTTAGAGAAGTGTTTGTTGAGAGATAGTTTATGCTATTTTGTGTCAAACAGGGTAATTTGGCAATATAGGCACATTTTGTACACCTTAGTATGAAATTAAACTATACATACTGTACTGTATAGATTGTACTCTTATCCCATTTGTTTTGACAACAAAGCTTTAAAGTTTTATTATTATTATTTTCAGATGTTGCGGAGAGTCCATAGTTAACACGTCCTAACTTCATATCAGATGGTTACTACTGGAGATACTCTCGATGTATTACTCATCACCTGGAATACCACACAACAAGAAGAAGTATTAAGAATAAAGAAGATTTGTCACTTACTTATACAAGTACAAGCAGTGAAATGTTGGTAGGACCTGTTCTAACATAACAATACTGTACAATACCACAATGTATTACATGTAATAGTAATAAAAAGAAAGAATTACAAACAATACATAATAAAACTAGAAAAAGTGCTCCTCGGAGCACAGGTCTCCGCCAGGTCAGGTAAGTTATTGTGGCCTCCTGGTGGCGCTATAATAGGCCAATGTGAAAAGGGTGGCATTTCTTCCTCGGCCTAGTGGGAATGTGCGTGCAAATTTTCACGGAAATCGCACGCCGCGTTCATGATTTCAGACATTTTGTTCAAAACGGAGCAATCCTGCAAACTTTGGAAGTCAACCTTAGTCAATCAGGATGGAATATGAAATATCGGACAGATGCGTCTTGATCACATGACTATAGAGATACTGTGTACCGATTTGTGTGATGTTTGGATAAAATCTGAAGGATGAATATCCAAAAATGTATTTGACATAAGTCGGCCTCCTGGTGGCGCTGTAAAAAGCAGATGTGAAAAATGCAGTGCAGATGTTTTTCCTTGGCCTCTAGGGAGTAGGCGTGCAAAGTTTCACGCAGATCGGTGCAGTTATAGTTAAAATGCAAATCGGCCTGTTATAGCGCCACCATGAGGCTGATGTGAAAAGTTTTAAGTGCCATTTCTTCCTCGGCCTAGTGGGAATGTGCGTGTGCAATTTTATGCAAATGGCAAGCTGCGTTCATGATTTGAGGCAGTTTGTTAAAAACGGACCAATCCTGCAAACTTTGGATGGTAACCTTAGCCAATGAGGATGGAATATGGGAAATTGGACAGATCAGGGTTGATCACATGACTATAGAGATACTGTGTACCGATTTGCATGAGGTTTGGTTAAAAACTGTAGGAGTAATGGGAAAAAATGGGTTTTGCACAAATCGGCCTCCTGGTGGCGCTATAACAAGCCCATGTGAAAAATTTGAGGCAGAGGTTCTGAATTGGCATCCAGGGAGTGTGTGTGTGCACAGTTTCGCAGCGACCAGGCCAACGGTGCCGGAGATTTGGTGGTAACACACAGACAGGACGGACGGACGGACACACGGACACACGGACGGACGGACGGACAGGGGCGAAAACATACTCTCTCGCCATGCCTTTCGGCCTGGCGGAGACAATAAAGTAATAATACTGGATGCGATAGAAATAAAGAGTGGGG
Organism: Gymnoscopelus braueri; assembly: GCF_963280865.1. Lineage (NCBI taxonomy): Eukaryota > Metazoa > Chordata > Actinopteri > Myctophiformes > Myctophidae > Gymnoscopelus > Gymnoscopelus braueri. Next base: position 31,991,751 of record NC_137606.1, read on the forward strand.
TTAACGTCTTGGCTTACAGACAGGTACAATATCTTTTTGCAGCATTGCCAAAAATATGCCGGAGCAGAGACATAAAATATCCTACATCTTCATATCTTTAGCAGCTTAGTAAAATCTGCGTCACTTGTCTATTTCACTAGTCTATGTACTGTAGTACATATGTAAGTTTTTGTTTATACACAACTAATACTGTTAAGTTTTCACTTGCTTTGGATCTTGCACCAATAAATACATTGAAACGGACACTTTTGTTACGATATAAAAATGTGCTTAGATATATGGAATTTCCATTCTACTTTGAAAAATAATTCAGAAGACTTCTTACTTTTCTTCATTTGGTTATCATCGTTTAATATACAACAATACACACCTACAGACTTGATGGTTTAACATCTTAAAATTAATCTTCATGGATTTGTGAGTATCTCACTAAAGTAACAGGCTCCTGTTAGACAATTTACATAGGCTACCTTTCTGTATTACAAAATGCGCTCTTAACATATTTGCAAAATTCTTCTGGCTAAATTGGGATAATTTCCCCTTTAGTTGTGTACAATAACAGAATGATCAGTTCATGGCATCCACTGCTGTAGAGACTTGTTTCCAACTAGTGACAAATTAAACTGTAATTTTCGGGATACCGACAAAATCACAATTATATTAAAATATGATTGATCCAGAAAGAAACTGAACCAAATTAATGAACATGTTCTGGTCATCCACACATTGCTGAACAATTAACTGTCTATTGTCCATCTATGTCTTCCTGACAAGGTGTGGATATGAGGTTTACAGGGCAGCAGTCTATTTGAAAACAAAGTTCCATGAGATAACAAAAAAACAGATTAGTATAATCTATGAAAAGGATGTTTTCAGATTCTTACAGTAGGCCTGCCTCTTTCAGTGGGTGACATTGTATTAAATCAGTTCATCTGCCTACAGTAATTTTCAGCTTGTCATCTATTAACAAAGTAGATAATGGTATATTTATCACAAGACTAATAATACGAATCAGGGAAATATAACTTATAACAAAATATAACATATCTTGTTTTTCCTATGTACAGAAGCCTAATAGTTACTGTACATGAGTGAGTTTTAAACGGTTTAAAGGATGATACTGTACTGTTTAACTTTGTTCTAATCTTGAGCAGATTAATTTGCATAGAAAATTAAATACGTTGAAGAAGAACTTGTTTTAGTGCTTTCTGAACTTCAGCACAGCGATTACACACAGAATTCCGGACTTTTTTGCGGAAAATCCTCCACTCGGTTGGATGGGGGGAGGGCTTCCCTTTGTCCCGGCCGGGACACTAGCACGGAAACGGCGAAGAAGGCGGCCAGGTCGACGAGGGAAAAGAGCGGGTCTCCTCGTAAGAACAACAAAACGTGGATATAAACCTGCACTGCCTTCAATCCTGCTAGCGAACGTTAGATATCTGTGTGAATCAAGAACAGTGACCACTATGGACGACTTACTGGCGCGCGTTAAATACAACGCAGAGACGAGGAGCACTTGTATTGTTGTGCTAACAGAGACGTGGTTAACGGAGTTAGCATCTGATTCTTCCATCACTCCCCCTGGTTTCACCGTGTATAGAAAAGACAGAGACACTGTACTAAGCGGTAAGCAACGTGGGGGGAGAGTTTGTGCCTTGATCAACAACAACTGGTGCAAAGATGTTAAAATCCTAGATAGTCACTGCTCACCAGACCTTGAACTTTTAATCATAGCCTGCCGTCCTTTCTACCTACCACGCGACTTCAGCATTGTGATTGTAGCCGTTGTTTACATTCATCCTGGAGCTAATAAGGACACAGCTATGAGGGAATTACACCAGGCGATCAGTGCACAAGAAAATCGCCACCCGGACTGCGCAGTCATCTGCCTAGGCGACTTCAACCGGACAGACTTAAAAAAGGTCTTTCCCAAATTCCACCAGCATGTCGCCTGCAGCACCCGTGGTGACGATATTCTTGACCACTGCTACACGCCCTTCAAGGATGGATACAAAGCTCTCCGCCGCCCACCGCTAGGAAGCTCTGACCACTACGCCATCCAGCTGCTACCTGCCTACAAACAGAGGCTAAAAAGGGAGCCGGTCATTGAGAAGGAAATCCGAATCTGGTCTGAGGACACAGACGCTATGCTACAATCCTGCTTCTACCAGACTGACTGGGGGATGTTTAAGAACGCCGCTGGGAATAACATCAACAAACTCTCAGACTCAGTCACTGGCTTTATCAGTAAGTGCATAGATGACATAGTCCCAAAAAAGACAGTTCGGATCTATCCCAATCAGAAACCATGGATGGACAGCGGAGTACGTGCACATCTGCATGAACGGGATGCTGGTTTCAAATCTGGCGACGTGGAAACGCGCAACACGACGCGCGCGGCCCTAAACAGCGCCATCAGGAAGGCGAAAAAGGCCTACACAAAAAAGATGCAAGACAAACTCAGCAATGGCGACATCAGGAGCACATGGCAGGCGGTACACACCTTGACAGACTGCAAAACAAGAACCAGAAGCGAGGTGAACCCGCCTGCCTCCCTCCCCAACGAACTGAACACTTTCTACGGCCGGTTTGAGATCAGCCCCAACCGCGGCAGCCAAGCGGGGCCATCAGCAGCACCAGCAGAGCAGAACCCTCTAACCATCTCGGAGAGAGAAGTGCGTACAGCCTTCGCACGGGTCAACATCCACAAGGCAGCCGGACCTGATGGGATTCCAGGCCGGGTCCTTAAGGCATGTGCAGACCAGCTGGCGGGTGTCTTCGCTGACATCTTTAACCTCTCCCTCTCCCAGGCTGTGGTCCCTGCAGGGTTCAAAATGTCAACCATTGTGCCCATTCCCAAAAAGGCCAAAGTGACATGCCTGAACGACTGGAGACCTGTCGCTCTCACCCCGATCGTCAGCAAGTGCTTCGAGAAACTGGTGAGGGAATACATCAGCTCCACGCTACCTGCCTCGCTGGATCCGTGGCAGTATGCATACCGCAAAAACAGATCCACCGACGACGCTATTGCCATGGCTCTCCACACCGTCCTCTCGCACATGGACAACAAGCTGCTGAAGGACAAATATGTACGTATGCTGTTCGTGGACTACAGCTCAGCATTCAACACCATTGTCCCAGCAATACTTGACAAAAAGCTCAGAGACCTAGGGCTACACCCAAGCATGTGCGACTGGATACAGGACTTCTTGTCCAACCGACATCAGGTGGTGAGAATGGGCAGCATCACATCCGACCCCCTGACCCTCAACACCGGAGCACCCCAGGGATGCGTGCTGAGCCCTCTCCTCTACTCCCTGTACACGTATGACTGCACAGCCACACATGTCTCCAACACCATCATAAAGTACGCGGACGACACGACAGTGATAGGCCGAATCGTCAACAACGACGAGTCTGACTATAGAGAGGAGATCAACTCACTGGCACGCTGGTGCAGGGAGAACAACCTCTCTCTTAACGTCGACAAGACCAAAGAACTGATCGTGGACTTCAGGAGGCCGCGGAGAGACCATGCGCCCATCCTCATCGACGGTGCTGCAGTGGAAAGGGTCAGCGAGTTCAAGTTCCTCGGAGTACACATCGAGGAGGACCTCAAATGGGAGACGCACACCACACACGTGAGGAAAAAGGCTCAGCAGCGACTGTACTGGCTCCGCCGCCTGAAGAAGCTCGGAGTAGGACGTCGCATCCTCAGGCTGTATTACAACAGTTCGGTTGAAGGCATCCTAACAGGCTGTGTCACGGCCTGGTACGGGAACTGCACTGCCCGAGAAAAGATCAGCCTACAGCGAGTAGTGCGATCGGCAGAGCGGATAATGGGAATCGAGCTCCAAGCGCTCCAGGAACTGTACAAAAAGCGGTGCGTGGTCAAAGCCAAGCGCATCATCAAGGACAAGCACCACCCAAGTCACAGACTGTTCAAACCCCTACAACGACCGCGACCGGGCAAGGGGCTCTACCGCAGTATCAAGAGTTCCACCACCAGGTACTGGTGTAGTTTTAATCCGGCTGCTGTCAGGATGCTGAATGAGGCATAAGCCTTGCTCAGCAGCCTGACAGCAGGCGGTGCAAAACCTTTCTGGCTCTTCCTGAACACACCTGTGGATTATACCAGGGACAATGACTTGGACTTAGCTCCCCCTCGGACACACCTGTGGACTACACCAGGTACAAATGACTTTTTTGCTGCACTCCCTCATGGAGCTACTTGCGGATTATACTAGGGTCAGTCCACCCTAGGTGGACACACACTGACCTTTTGCACCTTAATCCCATGTATAACTCACTGACTTTTTTGTCTTTTTTATTGTGCTTTTTTTTTCTCTAAGCACCTTAACGTCCATATGTATATCATGCACAGTATAAGTATAACATGCACAGTATATACATACATTGCTGCTATGCTCAGGCACCTTAGTTTTTTATTATCTCAGGTACTTTGTAAATATGTAGATAACTTGTCTGGCCTTCTGTTGCTCTCTTGTTTTGATCTCCTTCCCACTTGCCCCCCACCCCTCTTCTTCTCCCCCCCCCCCCCCCTCTTCTTTCTATGGAAATTAACGTTGCGATGGGAACGATGTACAAAAACGAATTTCACCCACTTCTTTACCTTGTAAACCTGTGATGTGACAATAAAACTGATTCTGATTCTGATTCTGATTCTGAACTACTGTTCTTAACTCAGTCGAAAGTGCACACTCCTGGCCAAAACCCAAGGTGTGAAGTCAATTTTTTTTTTGCATATTTGCAGTCTATCTATAATTCATTAATACAGGTATATACATCATACTATAAATTGAAGAAACCTGTCCGTCCGTCAGTCAGTCTATCTGATCCTAATTATTTTCCCCCTCAATGGATTGAGCAATCGATCTGAACTTGCACATGAAGACAATGAGGAAGACAGTTTTTTCACTTTTCCCAAATTTAAGCTGTTCATTACCGTTTTTGTTCAGAGTTCCTGCGCATGCGTGGCAACCGGCTGACCATGCCAGCTTGTGATGGACATTTTGATCAACATTCTTTTTGTCACGGACATACAAAATAACTGGTCAATAATTTTACCAGAAACCCAAATGACAAGCGCTAAATGTAAACTAATGGACTCGTAATGTGCCATAGTGTCTACACATTTTAAAACTATTAGACTAGTACGTCTGCATTAACACTAGTGCCACGAATACTGAGCCACTACTGTATATATATATATATATTAGAAAAAATGTCAAACGATCTACAAGCTCACAACGAAACACATGTTTGACGTGAGTGCTAATTCAAGAAGGTTAGAACAGAAGGGCCCCATCTGTGCCCCAACAGTTTCATTGTGGGCATGAGATCTATTTAGCCACTGCCTTTTCATCTTATTCATCCTAATTCAAATAATGCAAAGAGAATAAGTCAATCGTTTAATATGTAAAATTATGAAAAAGGTGTAATGCACATCAAACAATAATAAAAACATTATTTATGATTAACATACTGATGATTGCACTTGACTTGATATTTTTATATGGCAATGGTTAAAATGTTTTGTTCCTTAGTTTATTTATTTTTCTCAGTTCTCTGTCTCCTGGAAATGTCCAGTCAAATGACGTGTGGTTTGTCCGCAAGTGTCTTTCCAAGTTCTCTTTCTTCACCGGGCCATAACTGTGCAGTTCTTGATGATGAGACAAATACTTACAGTAAAATAATGATGAGACAGCTCTATCCAGTTCCATGTATGGTACACAAATACATATGGCTGAGATTTCAGTTCCTTTTTGTCAGTTCTCAGTCTGCTGGAAAGGTCTAGTCAAAAGATTTATGGTATGTCAGAAAGTGTCTTTCCAAGTTCCCTTTCTTCACTTACTGCATAGTTGTTGCAATTCATTCCCAAACTCATTCAACTGATGTCTTGTCTCATTAGATGTGGTTGAAAAATAGTAGTAGCTTAATAAACAGGTAACACACGTGTACCATTGATATGCTGCCAGGGTCAATCCTGTGTTAATTCACACTACCCCACTCATTTTCAAGAGTTGTGGTTTTAGGTCTTAGACCATACGTAGGTGGTATGATGTAAGGTATGCCAGTGGAACAATGAAAGAATTAAGGCAACTATTAGCAAACACCATACTTCTAGCTGTCTGTCTTGTCTTGCATCCTCACCTGATGCAATCATGTATGGGTACCAACACATCTCCTGCAACATATTAAGGAGCATGTCATTCCGACACTTTACGTGTCACCAAAATCATTCAAACAAATTATCTAAAGAAAATATTGTGAATATTTAGGATAGATTGACTAGTTATTATAACCAAAATACAAAATGTGCCACGGATATGGATAAGTCTTGCCATGGACACGTTTGTCCGTGTACGGTCGGACATGTTGATGACCCCTGATACAGCGTTTTATTCGCTGAGGAGCGCTTTGGATATCATCTCCATAGCTCACGCACACAGATTGACACATGCAATGTTCGAATGAATGTTGTATTATTAGCACAAATAGCTTAGCTGAAACAACGTAAAAATTGGTTTCTCATGGTTGTGGTGGTGGTAACGATTTGACGCTGTTGTAAATGACTGGTTTGTAGGTGTCACACACCACCAAACGCCACCGGATGAAATCAGCAGTGCTCCTCTCCAAAAGTTTAACTATGCATACCGAGCGGATATTTTTCCAAAAGCCTGCATATAGTTTGCCTATCTGCAGTCATTGTCTCCGTCAGGCCAAAGGCGTGGCACTGGCAGAGGCCATGTTTTGCACCCCCCCCCGTGTTCGTCCTACCGCCTGTCTGTGAGCAGCTAATCTACTGCACTGTTGGGCCGGTCGCAGCGAAACTGTGCACGCTCCCTGGATGCCAGAGTAGAACCTCTGCCCCGAATTTTTCAGATCAGCCTGTTATAGTTCCACCAGGAGGTCGATTTGTGCAAAACTCTTTTTTTTTTATATTACTCCTACAGATTTTTTTCCAAACATCACGCAAATCTGTACACAGTATCTCTATAGTCATTAAACCAAATGGGTCTTTAAGATTTTTCATATTCCCTCCTGATTGGCTAAGATTGGCTTCCAAAGTTTGCAGGAGTGCTCCGTTTTGAACAAAATGCCTAAAAAAATAAAAACAGTGTGCGATTACCGTGAAATTTTGCACGCACATTCCCACTAGGCCGAGGATGATTAAATCTTCAAATCAGCCTCATGGTGTCGCTGATTTGTGTTTTTACCTATAACTGCACCGATCTGTGTAAAACTTTGTACACACTTCGCACTCCCTAGAGGCCAAGGAAAAACCTTTGCCCTGCATTTTTCACATCTGCCTTTTACAGTGCCACAGTACAAGCCCAGTACCTTTGCCCAGATGGGGGACACCATGTGCACGCAGCTCTAGCAGAAAGGTCTGTAAAACAATTACTTTTATATTACTCCTTCAGATTTTATCCAAATTTCACGCAAATCGGTCCAGATGATCTCTATAGTCATGTGATCAAGAGTCAAGACTAATCTGTTTGATTTTCATATTCCATCCTGATTGGCTAAGATTGACATCTAAAGTTTGCAGGAGTGACCCGTTTTGAACAAAATGCCTCAAATCATGAACACAGCGTCCGATTGCGGTGAAACTTTACTATGTTGAGGATTGAGGAACAAATGCCACCCTTTTAACATTGCCCTATTATAGCACCACCATGGGGCTGATTTTTGCTAAACACATTTCTTTATATTACTCCTACAGATTTTGCTCAAACATCACGCAAATCGGTACACATAATCTCTATAGTCATGTGATCAAGACGGATCTGTCCTATTCTTCATATTCCATCAACATTGCTGGCCCACAATAACCTGCCTGACCTGGCGGAGACCTGTGCTTCGAGGAGCACTTTTTCTAGTTCATCTTTCCGTTCCCACAACAATATAGACAAAATTAGCATATTTTGGGCATATTTACGAATGGTGATTAATCATAATTAATCACAGCTAAACTGTGATTAATCCGATTAAAGTTTTTTATCTTTTGAAAGCCCTAATATATGTATACAGACAGACAGACAGACAGACAGACAGACAGACACACAAGGTATGAAGTAACTGTTTCAGCAGGTGGCATTGCTCTGCCATTACAGAGGGGATTACTGGGCCCTAAAAAGCAATGACAGCTTCGTTTTCAGTAAAAATGCGTTTAAATAGTATCTAAATCGATTGCCTGCATTTAACCCTAAATAAGACCAGAAGACAAATCTCCATCTATACTCCTAAAAACATTTTTACACAAAGAGTTGTGATTTATATTCAAAGTGCAGTTCATACCTTTGCCCAGATGGGGGACACCCACACCCTGCGCACGCAGCTCTAGCAGAAAAGTGTCAAGAAACTTCGTCTGCTAGGAATCAGAAACAGGCAACACAGCAAAACATAAATACAGTAGGAGCTAGAAAATGATTTGCGTAAGACATAACAGTACGGTAAAGCAAGTAGTCTTAAACGTTAGTGTCTGTTAGTGACTGTTGAACTACTGTATAACCATACAGTCAATATTTGAGCTTGACAATGGAATACCTGGACACCACCGCAATCCTTCCCGAGGATTCACTTTCCTCTACAACTACAGACGAACAAATGCCGTCAAATAATGGCCATAAAGAAGAGGCTGACATAATAAGTAGCAGTCGCTTCAGACTACCGCCGTTCTCGAGTCCTCTGTCGGTGACAGTGGAGCCGGTGTTGTTTCTGTCCATGTTCTCTCTGTCTCTGCAGGCTCCTCTGTCCACACAGTATCTGTGGGAGAGGATCAGTGAAGACCTGGGTTACAATGGAACTAAGGGTGGGGGGTGCGGTAATTCATCAGCAGACCCCGACCCACTGCTAAAGGTACGTCGTTTGAATGATCAATGTGTCATCATAGTTTAAAATTAGGATCCGTAAAGCGTCGAGAGCAATTGCGCCGATTAAGCCTGTTAATAACTAGTTACTCCAGTAGCTATGACTGCATTCATGGATGAACTTCAACCTAGTGTTTGCACTTTCTCCCTTTTTGGCCTGTTCATCTACATAAACGTTCAGATTTCAAATATAAAGTGCATAACCCATGGCCACGCATGTTACAATTATGTACGGACCCTCAGAAGTACCCGTATCTTCCATATTGTTCAATAAAAAGCATTTTTTTGCTTTCAACTACGCGACCCTATCGGTTGGGAGGCTGTATTACACTCTAATACATTAACTATGAGAAAATGTTCACCAATCGGATTAAAATGCTTTTTATTGAACAATATGGAAGATACGGGTACTTCTCAGGGCCCGTATATAATTGTAACATCCGTAGCCATGGGTTAAGCACTTTATATTTGAAATCTGAACGTTTATGTAGATGCACGGTCCAAAAAGGGAGAAAGTGCAAACACCAGGTTGAAGTACATCCATGACGGTCGTGACAGACTACCGTCGTGTGATCCATGGCTAGTCAACTAGTACTTCTACTGTAGTTCTAGTAGGCTAAAGTACTTGACTTTAAGTAACAATTTGTGGGCACTTTGGACAAAAATGTGCAGTAGTCCGTCAGAGCCAGTGAAAACAATGTACAGATCATGATAGTTTAATGAGTTGTTGTTGTTGTTGTGTGTGTCATATAATTCCTAAGTATGAGTTATCAGTTGTGGCATATCTTCACCTACTCACAACTTGTTGACCATTGAGCTATGACCTCTGACCTGTCAAGTGGTTGTGGATCGGAACCTGCGTTTGACTTCCGGTTGTCAAAATAAAAGTAAGGTTGACAAACAATGTCAAGTTTTATTTTATTTCATTTATTGATTTTTATTGATTCAATAAAAAAATTATAGATGAAAAAACAGTGGTGATCCTTCCAGGATTTTATCGGGAACACAAATGTCATTTTTGTACCCTAAAAGTAATTTTTGATGGGACCATGTTTGCTCCAAACATAAAGCCTTATTTTTTTTTAAAAGGAGGAAAAGAAAAAAGTTGTAGGTTTACTAATGAGACAACTGTGTTACCTAATATTCCTCAATCTGAAATAACCACATTTTCCAGCTACCGACTTACTGTAAAAAAAAAAAAAAAAAGAAAGAAAGAAAAAACATCTCATTAAAAATATCCACAAGTTTCCGAGGGCATTGTGGGCATCACTTCCTGTCGATTTGATCAGATTTCAGCCAAAAGGGAAATAGCAAGAGTCACTATCTCCGGTTTACTTCCCGTTTCTGCGTGACGTAGGCGGACGCCTTTTTAGGAGACAGGAAGCAGGTTGGAGTCTATTGATTCCAATGGGAGAGTGAACGTGAACACAGCTTCTGAACCATTCTTTAGCTCCATGGTTACTGAACTAAATATTGGACCCGATCGTCACAAGACACACAATATTTACAAGATTTTCATACTAAAATGGCTTTTTTTAGAGAAACAAATCAGGAGAAAATCTACTTTGTTATCGACCTTTCTCTATCCCTGCAACACACTCTCGCAAGATTTGGGAAGATATTTGAAGAGTCCATCTGCAGTCTGACGGACGAGACATAGAGGGCTCTGTACCTTATTTTTAACTCTATGCTCTGTCCCCATAAGATGTTCTAAAAACGGATAAACTGAGATTCTATATGTGAATATAGTATGAAAATATGGACATATTCAAAATTAAATAAAATATGTGTTCCAAATAATGCTCAATACTATAATTTTCCAGGGGGCACGGTGGCACAGTCGGTAGTGCTGTCGCCTCACAGCTAGAAGGTCCTGGGTTTGATTCCCGCAGGGGACGCTGTGGGCGCTGGGGGTGTGTTCTCTCCTCCGCGTCATCAGTGCCCTCACAAAAACATGCAGTAGTCCTGGTCACTATACTGCCTCCCCCTGGCCAGCCGGGGCGCCTGATGGAGGGGAAGGGAACTGGTTGGAATAACGTGTTCCTTCCACGCGCTACGTCCAACCAGGGAAACTCTCCCCTGTCAGGTGACAAGAAGGTCAGTTGGCTCTCATGCATTGAAGGAGGCATGAGCTCGGCCCTGGCCTCCCTAGGTTGGCGGAGGGAAGGTAGTGCCCAGGATTACATAGATAATTGGCACTGGGTGTAAAAAATAGGGTTGCAAAATCGTGGGATAAAAATGTAAAGTAAAAATAAAAAATAATATAATTTTCCATTATTAACTGTCTTGGTTGATGGGATATGATTTGGGAATCATGCCATTTTGCTAAACATTCATGCTAAACACACTATAGTCTATAGTGGTAAAAATATATACCTTATAAATAAAAGGCCCTGCTACAATGTTGAGCAGAAACAGGAGCACATCTAGCATAAGATTGAATAATACGTGTGTGTTTGTAGGGGGAATTTTATGGGTTTCTTAAAAAGCATCTTTGCCAATAACAGTGCACTTTCAAGCATGTAAAGCATTTATTTTCTTTAATGAATAAATACACAAATGCACCTCCACATGATGTTGTCAGCCAGGGAGAGGGGAGGGGGAGGGTGGTGTGATGGTCGGGGGAGAAGCAAACCATGCCTACTTAGGAGACCATTTGTAGGATTTGTGTACTACTTCGCCTCTAGTGGCTCCAATTGAGATCGTGTATCTTCCTATATTAACAATCTTTGGTTTCAGTGATCACATCGACAGGAAGTGATGCCCACAATGCCCTAGGAAACTTGTGGATATATTCTACAAGCTATGGTTCAAAAGGCCAAAAAGTAAAGTGGTGGGTTACAGCACCACCATGAGGTCGATCAGTGTAATTTTCTTTTGGACAGTTAGGGGTTGAGCCTTACAATACACCTCTCTAAGTGTGGTAACTTAACTATAACTCTTACCGTTTCTGATTTAGAGCTGTTGTATAGAAACCGACACATTTTACCATACACACATGATTCACACACATGATTCTCGATGAAATTGGTTGATTTGGCCTAATGTGTATGTGCAGCGGAAACATTGAGGAGTAGCATGCCTTTCATGCAACCACACTAAATAATCACAAAACTTGCAACATACAGTATTATTTGTCACCTATGTCTTTATTTTAAAATGTGCTGACCGGAAGTCCAACGCTTAAGATCACTTGACATGACACAGATTAAGCTGGCTTGATGGAGCTCTCACAATGTGCATCAGTGGTGGAGGAATAAGGGATTCCAGCCACACTGGTAGTGCTAAGAATAACTTTTATTGGCAAAATCACCTATTTTTATTTGCAGAGGAAAGTTATTATTTTCTTAGTACTGCAATTGAGGTTAAACAGAGTAACAGACTCTCTCAGAGTTAAATGAACACAGGAATGTATTGTATAGTTGTGTGAGTGAGGAGAAGACTTACTATAGATCACACTTTCCTTTTTCCCCAGGAGGTGGAAACCTGGACGGCTCACTGGAACCTGTACATCAACCTGGGGGGCTTTGCCGTGGGGTTGATGGTGGTGACTCTACTGGGTTCCTGGAGTGACCAGGCGGGTCGCAGGCCCGTACTCATCATCCCCAGCCTGGGCCTCGCCCTTCAAACAGCGGTCTACCTCGTGGTAATGTACCTGAAGCTGCCGGTGGCCTACTTCCTCTTGGGCAGACTTTTTAGTGGCCTTTTAGGTGACTTCAACAGCATCCTGGCTGGCTGCTTTGCATATGTGGCCGATACCAGTGACAGAGAGTCCCGTACCTTCAGGGTGGCAGTGCTGGAGGCTTGCCTGGGCATCGCAGGCATGCTGGCTAGCATCATTGGAGGGCAGTGGCGTCGTGCACAGGGGTATTATATGGTTATTAATGATCAAGTTTGCTATAACATCTCTGTAATTTCCAGTCACCTAATGCTCACTCCACTCAAAATGTAAAACAGACCACAATGTTTCTATTATTTATGCTTTTTCTATGTTTGTATTTCTCGATTTAGATACATCAATCCATTCTGGCTGGCGCTGGCCACCAACCTGGCTGCAGCTCTTTATGCATATCTGTTTGTGCCCGAGTCTGTCCTCCCAGACCCCAGTGCCCGGCTCCTCACCACTCGCCACCACCGTGCCATCTACAGCCTCTACTCCACAGGGGGTGCCACCAGTGAGGGCGACGGGACATTTCGGAGGAGAAAGCTATGGCTGTACACGCTGTGCTTCTTTGTGGTGGTGACGGTTCACTTTGGCAGCCGGGAGCTGTACGTGTTGTATGAACTGAGCACACCGCTGTGCTGGGGTCCAGGCCTCATAGGCTACGGCTCGGCGGCTCAGCACCTGGCCTATGTGAGCAGTCTGTTGGGACTGAAGGTCATGCAGCGCTGCTTGAAGGACGCCTGGGTGGCCCTAGCGGGTCTGGTCTCCAACGTGGCCGGGCTGCTGGTCATCTCTGTGGCTGACACCACCCAGCTCATGTTCACAGGTGAGAGAAACTTACGGGAGTTAACTACTTGAATCGTTGTGTTGTGAGCTTGCAGAATGGCTTCTACACAAAAAATTGATTTTGTGTAGAAGGAAACAAAAGCAGACCAGAGCCAACTCAGGTCAGTTTTATTACTAAGTCTGAAGGGTTTAAGTGGTTACTGTCCACACTTTGCACCATTTTGTTGTTAGTTGATTGGCCTGGTTAAACAATGGTTCACCAGTTTTCCAACAACACTAATACAAAGTCATTTAAACAGCAGTTTTGAGAGGGCATTCTTAGTATAATGATATAACAGTTCATGTGGTTTAACCTCTTAACCGTGATGCAATGTGCTGTGAGCCTGTAAATACTCTGTCTTTGAGATTTAAAGTTATGATGATGCCGGTGTGCAGTACCCATTATCATCATGATGTCAGCACAATTACGTCATATTGATGACTTCAGGGATCTCCATACTGTATATGCATAAAAGGGACCCAGACATACAGACAGACAGACAGACAGCTACAGAAATCTAATAGGTATTGCTACGTCTCTATCCTGATTGCCATGAGAAGAAGCCATTATAGCCAGCACATGGAGATGGCAGACGAAATGGAAAGTCAAAAGAGAAGATTAAATAAATTTGTATCTGAGCAGACAGACTGGGGATGCATTGGCTGGACAATAATCATCCTCCCTGGCCTCTTTAATCTGTGCCTCTATCCCCTCTCCATCTGGTTTTGTTTCACAATTGTGCACGAGTATGAGTGCACAAGTATGAGCGTACTGTCATTTTCAGATTGGGATGCATCACAGACGGGGCCATTTTTTTTGCCTTTCACTGATTCCATTCTTAAAATGTTATTTATAGCCATGTATTCATGTTCTACCTACCTTAATTGTATTCACTTGGTGTCCCAGGTCCTTGATTTGACATCAAGGACCTCAGGTGAATGCAGTCAACTTCCTGGTATAGAATACCAGCAGTACCAGAACCCCATCTTAGGAACTAGAATTACTGCTGAGTCACTAACCTGTGGGACAATGAATCACATCCATCTTTGGTGCAGCTTATTATCAAGGAAATGACCAATGGTCTTCTCTTATCTGTCCATCTATTAGATATGACCACTACACACACACACATACACACACCATTCTCAGGATCACATGCTCTCACCTACACTTGCACACACATGGCAGAATGCATGTACTCCCACTCAGAAATGTTACTGCAGTTATGAGTGAGTACACACACAATTAACCTTGGGGTACATCCCCAGTCACTAGGTGGGGCTGATGGCCCATGTGTGTGTGTGTGTGTGTGTGTGTGTGTGGGTGTGTGGGGGGGGGGGGGGGGGGTGCGGGGGGGAATATGTGTCTAATTTCAATTAATTTGTATTATACTGCCAATTAAATGTTACTATAGTGCCAACTGCCAAATCACAAGTTGTCTCGAGGCACTTTACATACCAGAGCGGAGATCATCTGCTCTACATTTTGATGTGGTATACTGTACAGTATGTGTATGTACTAACTAGATGCATGCATGTGCGATAAAGTCGACCACTGCAGACGCTAGTTCTTTACAAAGAAGACAGGAAATATGACATTTAAGTGTGAGTAGGAGGAGGTGTGGTGGTAACACACACACACACACACACACACGTGCGCGCACACACACACACACACACACACACACACACACACACACACACACACACACACACACACACACACACACACACACACACACACAGTGACATCACTGACCTCAGAAGACAAGTGTGATGATGTGTGGAAAAACAAGATCACACAACAGGAAGCTCAAACCCAAATACATGATCGTGGCGTTGAATTATAGTGTTGCCTTAGAATGTACAAGTGACACATCAGAAAGTAGACACTTTCTCACAGGTTGAACTTTATCACATTTGTTATCGTCTTAATTTGACAACTGGCATTAGTCACAAGAATTTTACTTTGCAACATGATCCACGATCAAACATAATTGAATAAGTTAAACATAATATGATAGAGTAAAACCCTGATAACCAAAGGTCACTAATATGCTACAGTACTTGTTTGGATTTTGGAGAACCAGTGGTTGCACAGTACAAATGTTGTGACTAATATTAATTAGCATTGAGAGAAGTGGCTTAAACCTCAGGTCTAAGCAATACTGTCTATAATTATGTTGAAAGTGAGTAACTGATTTGGCTCTCACCAGGCTATGGGCTGTATTTTCTCGCCATGGCTTCCACTCCTGTCATCAGGTCCAAGTTATCCAAGCTGGTGGGCCCATCAGAACAAGGTCAGTCACTGGTCAAAAGGAGCTCACATACTGTACTTCATCTATACATCATACTGCATTGGTTACATACTGTACATTAGTTGGCATGCTGTTGTAATAGCATTGAATATTTTCATTTTGTTGTCAAAATAACTTTTGTAGGTCAGTATTTATTCTGTGTTTAAATAATTTGTACATGCCTTTTGACGGAAGTAAAATCCTTTCAAAAATGATTTTGAAATACAATTATTTTTCAAAAATGTTCAGTAACTTATATGGTTGCATTATTTGTATGTTGATGTGTGTTCCAGGTGCCCTGTTTGCCTCAGTAGCCTGTGTGGAGGGGCTGTGTTCTCTGGTAGCCAGTGGCCTCTTCAACTCTCTCTACCCAGCCACATTGCACTTCATGAAGGGATTCCCCTTCCTTTTTGCTGCCATCCTCCTTTTTATCCCTGCTGTAGTCATTGGGTGAGTTTTCCCATTACTCAAGTAGAAGTATGGTTATTGAAGAACAAAAGTTGCTCTTTTGAATACTATTTAGTATGGCCAGCTTTGAGGGCTAATGTGGCATCCTGACTGTAAATATCTCAGTCCCACTCCAATGCAGTAACACTCTGCTCTCTTTTCTTTATAAGAAAGCTGTCTAAAAAATTGTCTTATGAAGGTAAATATGTAAGCAAAGCCAACTTAAACGGAATATCATCCTGATTGTGTCATAACAGCATAGCTGTAGGCTAGAGTGTTATTCTTGCCTATCCAAAAGTAGTTGAGTACAATGATAATGACAAAGATACTCAATTCCATTAATAAGAGTGCTCGTAATTAGTTACTTTCCACCTTGCCTATAATGTGGCTAAATACCTAAGAACAGTATTTTCCATTTTACATGTTTTACATGTTTGACTGCTTACCATGTTGTTTGTTGACTAGGGTTCATGCCATTTACTCCAATCTTGCATTTTTGTACAGTAAGTCACTCCAGATAAGAGCATCTGCTAAATGCCTAAATAGAAAATTGTTATCTGTCTAGGACCTTGGCGTTTCAAGACCAGAGGAGAGACCTCAGAGATGATTCTACAGAGTCCTGACCTGACACCCAAGTGCCATAGCCTTACAGATGGTGATGGTTTAGCCTGGTATCAGGCTAGTAAACCTTAGCACCTACAGTATCAAAGGGATCAGTCTTTTTTTTATACTTACATTTTTATCCCACGATTTTTTTACACCCAGTGCCAATTGTCTATGTAATCCTGGGCACTACACTCCCTCTGCCAACCTAGGGAGGCCAGGGCCGAGCTCATGCCTCCTTCAATGCATGAGAGCCAACTGACCTTCTTATCACCTGACAGGGGAGAGTTTCCCTGGTTGGACGTAGCAAAGGGATCAGTCTTGTGTATTTCTAACTCTGGGACAAACCTTTCACCTACTGTAGGTAGAATGATGGGTTAGAGATGATAGTTATTAGCCAGCAGCATAAATTTGATACTCACACCACTCAAACCAAAAGGTGCAAGAACAAAGGAACCATTACTGAGAAAAATGTGTCAAATGTTTTGCTGGTGTGCCAAATTGCTAACTAAAATCATAGCTATCCCTTAATGATGATGATTATGCACAATGGTGATTGATTCATTAACTGTACCTTGCATTGGGCAAAGTTCTGTGCAGCTTCTAATTGTTTATTACAGACAGCTAACATTGCTCTATTAAATGAAGGTATAATAATTCCAGTATTAGAATCAAACAATAGTATTTAAAACGGAAATGTATTTGCACAAAAATTATCACTATCATTTCAGATCATAAAATCCCTGTAATACTCAATCATTGACGAAAGGCAAACAGAAACGATCTTACTCAGGAAACATGAAACTCAACACCAAATAATTATCACTGTCAGCATATAGTCGATCAGCCTTTGCCAAACGTGTCCAGGCTCAGCCATTACTAATGCTCAGCAAAATGACAGCCATGGGCTTTTATCTGCGGTCAGGGATTACTGAGTTACACCACTGTCCCCTCCATAAAACCACATGGTTTTCCCTGAATGCCAATTATGTGTCCTTCTCTCGTGCGTAGGCACACAAAACTGGATAGCCCCAGAGCACAAGGCAAGCAGAGGTCAAGCCACAGACATATGAGCACCAAAACCACTATAAAGGCGTGATCACAGGTTAAGTAGAATATAAATACATCCATTTTTTATTCATCCACATGAACAATGTGCCTCCTTGGTCTAATGGAAGAGGAAATGACTAATGCTCCAGTCAGTTAGTTAACATGAAATATTCATGAGTTACAGTTCCCAATCTTCATTAGTCTTCATTGGTCTGGTCGGAGTAAAAGGCAATAAATGTAACTGCACAGCCATTTTACAATTCAAGTTAACACAGTGCATTACAGTAAAATACGATTTTCGATATTTCTTCTTTCTGTACAACATTGATTAGAAAAGTGAACACAATATGTGCACCCGTCACACTAATAAAATGTGTACTTTTGTTGAGGTCAGAATCCCATAAAAAACAAGTCTTAATCGAAAGAGATAGTCTTTGGCATACCTCTTTATATTTAGATTATTAGGCAAGGCAGGTATTGAGGCTTGATCAAATTGAAGTGGTAGCACATGTAAATGAGCACATGCTGTATTTACAATTTGATGCAATTCATTCTGAAGAATAAGATATGAATAATTGATGTAACGTTGCAGAACACTTGTGAATTTTATTGAACCGTAAGTCGGTTGACAGTCCTGATAATCACATATTTATCTCAACAATAAAACAGAATGTGTTTTTTCTGTTACTACTGTATATTCACAGTAATTAAATGTCACATTGCGTGCACAGGCGAAACATTGCTGTTTTTTCTTTTATCAAACGACCATTCAGGTATACTGTAGTTGAGAACAGGTTTTCTTATTTCTTTATTGTCAATCAGCCAAGTAATTAGTCAACATGTGAAAACCACAAGTCACATTGTTTAGCGGTTTACCCTAAACATGTAGTACAGCATGTTCAGACAGTACATGACAAGGCCTTCTAAAATAAAGACAGATGGAATCTTAGACCAAGAGGGCTCCTTACAGGTGTGAATTCTTAACGTCAATATTTATCTATCTTTTCGAACATGAAACAAAATGTGCTTCACAAGCAAGCAGTGTTTGATACTGCACAGGTATATTTATTTTGCATTGCCTGAAGCATACTGAGGTGCTTACTTTGTAACTTTTGAAAGAAGGGCTATGATGAATATACTGTAGGTTATACCAGCTTGTACAATTGGTAATTCTTGCCTTGGAGTGGAGCCACCTGTACATCAAACCATGTCAAATCAATGTACATACTGATTGTAATGTGTGACATGAACATGAACCAACAAATCTACCAAGATGAACCGAAAACTAGAAACCACCATAAACATGGTAATGCTATTCGTGTACAACAAAGTTCTAATACATATTACTTTAATCCCAAACCTAATTTGGTCCTGTAAGATGATATAAGGCAAATAGAAATGATAGATTTCTCTTCAAAAACTATTGATCGTTTTGCAGGATGTCAATAAAGGCTGATATATCACTTTACATTTCCTGAGAAACAGAAATAGGCTTATACTGTACCTGATAGCACATACAGTATGAGGGTTAGTACATGTTTAAAACATATTACATACTGTATACATATATAGTATATATACAATTTGAAATTTAATTTTATTATTGCAGATATTGTCGATATATACTGTATCATCATTCTATCATTCTTGTAGGTAGCATCTAAATATTACTTGGATTTGTTTTTCACATGCATTGGAGCAGAGAAAATGCATTGACCAATTAAGCATTGGCCCTGTTTTATTTGGCATTATTGGCAGTTAATAGGGGGCTGAGGTCAAACTATTTCTGTGTTTGTCCTTTTGAGGCATCTTTGGAGTCCAGTCGGTCTTGGCCTTTCAGAAAGCGTAGGATCTTCTCAATGGTAGCCTCTTGATACTCATGGGACCACCTGAGTTAAGAGAAAGAGGCACAGGGACAAACCGATGGTCTGTTGTCAGATGCAAAGTATTCAACCGAGTGCAAAGAAAACAATGTAATGCTACAAAGGAACTACGATAGCAGGTAAACATCAAACCTAGGCTAGCATCTGTCTAAAAATGCTATCTAAATAACAAAGTACAAGACATGGTCAATATTGTGTCTATACTGTACATTGTCAGTACTGTGATGCCACGAAAGTAACCTGCATTGATGATTGTGCTATCCCAAACTAAACAATTGTTTGGTGAAAAATAATATTTGTTTATAAACACAGATATTAGTTTTCAGGAACTCACTTAATGCCATTGAAGTTGAGGATAGACCTCATGTCCTCTGGCAGCGACATGGGATCTGGCCATGAGAAATTATCTGTGACAGGAACAATGTTCTTCTTTCCACCCAAGGCTGTGACAATCTCCTGAAAGATTTAAAGTTTTCAGTCAGTCAAAAAATATAAACCCAGAATGTGACCTCATATAGGACGAGGTGATTGGGTTATATCCGAAACGGTGGGATCTGAAAATGAAAATGTTTTCAATGTAGTCTGAGCTCACATTTCAGAGGTCTAATAGGACATTGTCAAAGTCTACTCCTCTGCACCGGGTTCGGATGCTGTCAATGCACTGAATGGGACATTATCACGTTTAATCAGACTATTGATCGGTCTAAGTAGGTGAGATACTGACCTACCGATGGGGCTCAGTAGGTGTTTTGTCGTTATTCTGTGGGTTGATGAAAGTTGGGGAAAACACTCACCCCAAAACATGATTTACGATTCTGTGCCTATCGGTACATAACTCGGACGGTGTGGAGTCGGCTCAAGCAAATTTCGCGACGTTCGGCACGGCAACTCGCTCGCTCGGTGGTGCCTCTCGTGGCTCAAGTTCGCTTGAAACGGCGCGCCTCCGTCACGGTCCAAAACTACTGTATACAAAACACCTACTGAGCCCCATCAGTAGGTCAGTATCTCACCTACTTCAACCAATCAATAGTCTGATTAAACTTCGGTAGGTACTAGGTCAGCATCTCACCTACTTAGACCAATCAATAGTCTGATTAAACGTGATAATGTCCCATTCAGTGCATTGACAGCATCCGAAATGGCCCTTCTGGCCGTGTTGAACAGCCTCTAGACCTTTATCCCCTGCCTCTTCTGGCCATGTTCTCCAGCCTCAGTCTGGACATTTATTCACCTGCACTATCTGCCTCTATTCTCTCTGTTTCTGTCTCTCCACTCGGCCACTCCAACATTCCATGTCACATTAGTCCCAGTTAAACGCCGCTCTACACGCCTTCATCAGCCCTGCAGTTTCCTGACCATTACTCACCACTGTCACCAGTTGTCACTTCCCTCATCAGCCTACCTCTAAAAAACTGGACAAATTCCTCTGGCCCCTTTTTGACCAAAATGATTTTGATTCTACTACCACTGGTTCCATTCAGGATTCTTGGAACCATGGTGCTATCTAGCGAACCGATCCGTGTTTCCACCAGTTTAAGCGGAACCATTGTAATTAAGAATACGTAAACAGCTGTTGATTCCCACAGCCTTCAGTTTCACAAAATAAACGTTGCACGAATATTAGAAAGAGAACCAATATTGGAAGATATTTAAGCTGTCAATCCATTTTGAATGGACATACAGTAGTGTCGTAAGTGGACATGAGGCTGATTTGTGTGTCAGACACATACGCATGAATAACTTGGCGGCGGAGCGGCTGTTTTATGTCAGCAATGAAGTTGTGACAGAATAGACCGCTTTTAAATGTATAGGCCTACAGTGTGTGACAGATTTCATTTTAATAATACATTTTATTTATTACGCAAAAACTGCTACAGGGTTTAAAAACCATGGCATGAAAAACACATTTTTACTCGTGCTTTCCACGAACTGAGGATTGGCTACCTACCCGCACCTAATACATCTAGGGCTGTCACGATTACAACATTTAAGTTAATGATTCATTAATTTTGACTAACGATTTGATTGTGTTTTTGGCATTTAACATTGGAACATAATTATGAATAATTTTTTTATTTCTGTTTGCCTTTAAGGCTTCGTAATAAAAGATTGCACAGGGCAGATATGACAAATACAGTAACTTAAGTATGCAAAGAAATTACTGCCATATTTAATAATTTTATACTTTAAAACATATTGTAAAAATAGCGTTAATAGCTGATCTACAAGCTTACAACACGTCACAGCTTGTAGATCAGCTATTCCTGCTTTTTTAAACTTTTTCAACATGGAAACGATTATGACGATTATGCAAAAATAATTGTGATTTTCTCAAATAATTGCGATTAGACGATTATGTAATAATTGTGACCTAAATACATCCCTGCACGATTAAACATGACAAGTTGTAACCTACAAAATAATCTTAAAAGAAAAACAAATGATTGACAACAAAAGTAGGCCGAGGCTACATTATTCCCTCACTGGGAAATTATAATGAAGTGAACTCACCAAAGATCTAACCAAACAGCCTCAACCAGAACAGTGCCTATCAATTGATTGTTAATAAAATATCAAATCCATAATTTTCTGTCAAAACACTCAATCAGGCGTGAGAACCAGGACGGAACCGGTTCCACGCTGGTGGAAAAGAGGTATCTGTATCTGTAGGTTCATTGTCGTCTTTTGCCTGTGAGTATGCAACCAGTATTTGTTCTTGATTCTAGATTCCATGTTTAAGATCTGTTTTCCCAGTGTGTATTCTCCTTGTGGTGTCTCAGTTGTTTTTTTCCCTTGAGCTCCCAGTTATATTTACTCCTTCTGTTCTTGTCAATAAACTGTTGTAACTCTGCTCTGCCTCTGGTCCTGCATTTGGGTCCTACGTCTCCTGACTTGCACCGTGACATGCAGGCCTGTAAAGTTAATCTGAGACACCTCAAGACTGACTGTACTGACCTTGTGTACCCAGTCCTTCATGGCAGTGTCACCCATGCACTTGTCAAGTGCGTTGGCAGACAGGACAAGGATGAAGTTTCGTGCTCGCTGTACACTCTGAATCAGTTTGTCCTCAAATTTTCCAGCCTCCAGCTTCTCCACATCTATGAAGACACTGAATCCACGCACTTGGAGGTGCACTTTCAAAAGGCTTAGGAGAGGAACGGGAATGAAAGACACAAAAAAGGTGCCTTAATACAGACAGGTAAACATATGGAAAGGATTGGCCATTTGATGAACTTTCATATTCATTGGAGGACTTTATGCAATGTATAGTAATGCATATATTTATAGTACGGGTAGTACGGGTACGGTAACCTGGTTAGCTAGTTCCATGCTCTGTATGTTTTAACTAAATAGAATTACCATGTCTGCTTATCACTTAAAAGTTAGGGTAAGTGATATTCCTTTGTTAAAATAAGTGTTAAATAACTATATGTTCTGATAGTAATGATTGCTATATAGAGTGTTTGTTTAGTAACAGGGGTCTGCCGGTCTCTCCAGCTCTTTAATAAACAGAAAATGCATTTTCAGGTCGGGATAGCAATTGTATCCAATCTGGGCGGAGAATATACAGGATAAACAAGTGAAATTGGAAGTGATGACAAAGAAATGAGCAGACAAAATTATAACTGGAACAACATAAAATTGAAGCTGATAAATGGGTACTCTCTCCTGATTGGTTGATAATATGCAACCCACCTGGAAATTTATTCTCTGTTTATTAAAGAGCTGGAGATGTGGGGGGACCCATGTTATTGAACAAACACTCTATAGCAATGAATACTATCAGACTAGTGCTTTACAAAAACTTTTTTTTGGTCCAAAGAATATGGCTTACCCTACTTAACTTAACTAGGTCATTAATCAGACTAATCAATTTTGTCAATTATAACAAAAATCTATTCAAATCTTTTGCATCGATTCGTTGAAATATGATTGTTTACCCCTAAAATCATCAAAGAACCCACGCTTCTTGATTACTCGTAAAAGTAATCTATTAATCACTAAGGATATAGTAGCCCTATTAAAACCCAGGGATGACCTCCTGTCCTAACCTTATAAGATTAACAACGATAAGGCACTTATCCTGCTTTAAGTTCAAACCTGGCCAGCTGGGAGCCTGTGGTCCTACGGTAGCTGATGAACACATCGGGGCCTGGAGGCTGAGCATCCGTGAGGCAGGGCTTGTAGGGCCTGCAATTAGCTGCCAGGATTTTTGCCCGGTGGACACCATTCTCCACATAGCAGTCACACTGGAGCTGGTGGTCAGTCACGTTCTGCACATTATTGCGATCCACTCCTGACAGAACGAGACCATAGGTATACTGCCGGAAACGGGGGTCCACATCAGCCAGCCAGTCAGCCATGTTGTTTGGGTCACATGTGGAATAGTTGGCGTAGGTCTTTAACACACGCAAGTCTCTTAGGAATCTGGAGTACCAGGAAAGAAAAGTCAGCAGACTTTTAACTTTAACAAAATGATTCCTGTGCAAATGCACCAAAAGCAGTAATCAATATTTTACTCAGATCCTGGCTTCAAAGGCTTTTTACCACACACCTCTTGCGTGAGAGGCCCGCAGTCATGCCTAGGTCCGTTTTCAGATCCTCATCAGTGATGTTCAGAAGGAGGTCTCCGTCGACCTGCAACTCCTACCATTATAAAGCATAGTATATGAATATATCATAAGATATATATGACAAGCAAAGAGATGAAGATACAGTAGATAGATCACTAATGAAATTGTATAAACCAACTACCTGGAAACGTTCACAAAAGGCACTGAAGCCTATCTGCTGCAGCCAAGTCTTCACCTCACCACTTTTCCAGTTGGGCACAGATGACAAGATACGTCTTGGCACTTCCTCACCCATCATACTCAGTGCCCGTTTGGCAAGGGAACAGGCTGTACCATTACTGTTGTACATGACAATCCTCTTTAGGCTCTGCACCGCTCCGATTTCTTGAAATATCTTGGACAGGAGGACAGATTAAAATTGGCACATTTCTACTCAATGTGACTTTGAAAAGTCACGATAAAAGCCGTGGTTAAAATTTTGTCACACATGGAAAGTCTGATTTCAGTGAATTGTCACTGAAATATATTTTAAAACCTGTTGAACCTGCATCTTAACTTGGTTTTTGTCCTTGACAATGTATTGCATATGTGTTCACTCGGTTGTAGAGTGTGACAGTTGTAGCTGTCTGTTTTACAGGTCACTCTTGGAAAAGAGACTTTTACGTGGTTAAATAAAGGATATGATGAAGTGTGAAACTGGCAGTACCTTGGTGTTACGTTGACGGGACTTGATGCTTGCCTCAACACAGAGGTAAAAAGCAGCTATGCACTTCCCCTCTAGTCTAATCCCATCCAGCAATGGCAGGAGGTGCTGCAGGTCAGCCGCTGTTCTCCCCTGCATGCTGTCAGCACTGTCCAGCAAGTTACGAGCAAACTCATCTGGGTCTAATGACGCAATAAATGGCTCCACCAACTCCAAAGTCCCAGATTTGACCACCTCCTTCTCAATTTCTCGGTTGGCAGCTAAAAGAGCTACAGCTAGGCAGGCATAGAAGCGAATGAGTTCATCCTCTTTAGAGAAAGCCAGCGGGAAAAGCCATTCAGGAGCTTGTTTCTCAATCATCAGCCGCTGGCAGCGGTGGCCTCCATACATGGCACAGTTGGCTAGGGCCACCGCACAATGGCGCAACACTGTGGGGTCTGTACCTCTGCACCAGAAAAGAAGAGTATCCATGGCGCCATTGGCAATGAGCTGTGCCGATGTTTCTTCTGTGTGTTTGAACATATGCTCCAGGATCCCTGAGACACTGCGTGCCAGCTGGGCATCTTCCTGCTCTCGGGTTAGGTTGAGGACGACCCCCAGCCCCATGCGCGCCACGTAATCTCTGGTGGAACGAGTATAGGGTATATTTATTAGGTGGAAATGCAGCTGATCATTTCCTTATAAATAAGAGCCACTGAATCATGATTCAGCAGCTCTACATATATAAGGAAATGATCACCAACACCAAATACAAGCTTTTGACTAGAGGTGTTAATAGATATTTCATTAGGCCTACTTTAGCCTTGGATCAAGACTATCATAGATGTATTTGATCGAGCCTGACTTTTATGTATCTATGATAGTCGTCTTGGGCTGCACCCCCCAATAGTCACTGGACATCCGTGTACTACTACTCCGTACATGTACTTACAAATAAAGTATTGACCCTGTAGCCCCCGATGTTAAATCGACATTAGAAACCCGTGTGCACTGTATTAGCCCGTATTTTTCAATAGATATGTGTTTTAATCCCGTCTGTGTCGGATTCTGTCGGAAGTTCCCTGTATTCCTCAATGGGCGGTAGTGACGGGGCGTATCCGGTGAAAGACAGAATTACACTAATTGTAAACAAGGACTAAACGAGGGGGGGATGGCGTTCGACCACAGACGGGATTAAAACCCATATCTATTGAAGAATACGGACTAATACATTGCACAAAGATGCCGAATGCTGAGTTAACATTTGGGGCAACCGGGTAAGCACCTTCTATTTTGCATTTGTACATGTTCGGAGAAATACGAACTTTACTGGTGAAAGTTCAGGGCACTCTGGGGGGTGCTGTGCAACCCAAGACTGTAGATAATGTAAAAAAAAATCGATAAAATACATCTATCTTGATCCAAGGCTAGGCCTACTTATGAGTTAATGCCTTACATACCTGTTCTCTGAAACCAATATCTGTTCCAGCAGTTTCGCCGATTCGTAGGTGATCTCCACCGCAGGTGTCTGCAGCAGCTGAAGGAGCAGCTCCAGACCTCCATCCAGCCGGATCCTGATGCAGATCTCCTCGGCCACCTGACGGCCAACGGTCGGCAAAACCCAGGCCTCCTCCACCAGCTGAAAGATCTCCGCGATGGCCCTGCGGGTGTCATCCAGATCCGACGTGTCTTTAGCCGACTTCAGGGTTTTGATGGAGGAGCGGAGGGCAGGCAGCGAGCTGTCCAACACGACCTGCACGTCGGCGTGGACCCCCGGCGACACGGACTTTGGGGGTTCCGCGGCGGACCCAGAGGAGCCGCTCCTGCGGGTCTGGAGCCGGCTGACATACTCTGGCACCGTGAGTCTCTCTGAGCTGAACATCGTGGACAGATGTCGATAAAGCCTCCACAGCAACACGGTTAGAGACAAGAGCATCTACTGGCTATAAGAAGAGGGCTGGTTGAGGCTGGTCCACATCTAGAAATTATGAGATTGATCCGTTATTCCGAGACACACCAACAATAACACGTATAGAGGCTTCCGTGCCCAGGGGAGTATAGATTCTATCGGGTGTAAACAACAGGACTCTACTCCTCTGTCTTGCGTCAAGTAGCCCCGATCGGCCTAGGCTGAAGTCATTAAAAGTGACGGCTGTCACGAACACACAATCGCATCATTTAACCTAATGTCATCTAGCCTATGGAAATAAGAGTATAAAGACTTCCACGTGTCGTGATCAGGTGCGCTATGATAGCAATGCGTTAAGATTGACACTTCCTCTTTTATTCAACACAGCACAGTGTGGGCACACGACAGATCAGAACCACTAAATATTCGAGTCCGCTCGGTTGAGAATGTGTGTGGATCTTGGTCCAAGGATGCCAGTAGGCTACCCCGTCCCTAACTATTACACAGCAGATTATTGTATTTTGCTAAGGAGCGGAAAAAATAGACAACAATGCAGTCCAATTGTTGTCTGCCAATCGCTTGCAGAAATTGAGGTTATCCAGACAAAGAAGACTTGTTTATCCCATCATGCTCTGCCTGAGAAACAGTTCCAATCCGCATAGATTCGGCTCTACGGTTGGTTAGTTAGACCATTAATTATTTTTTGATTTGTATTTCTCCCAAAATAGCTCATCTCACCGTGGTCAGTCAGCATCTTTATGCATCATCATCATCATCATTGGTGTTCGGACCGCCCTCTGCCTCCAGATAGAGAAACCTCTCCTCTCTCACTGCACCTCAGATGCAACAACATCCACCACAGCACCAGTGTTTAGACACAAGAGACTGTTGCCTCCTTGTGGAGCAGCAGTAGAACAGCAGAGAAGAATAAAAGACAGGAGACAACCATCCAAATGCATGTCAATTAGAATTACAAGACCTACCTACCACCCAGTGGTGTAAAGTAACTAAATACATGTACTTAAGTACAATTTTGAGGTGTTTTTACTTGAGCATTTACAATTTTCAATACTTACACTTCTACCCCACTACATCTCAGAGGAAAATATTGTACTTTTTCTCCACTACAGTTATATGAAAACTCTAGTCTAGTTAATAGTTACTGTCACGGGGCAACCTTTTCACAGTTACATAGTAGATTTTTATTATCATTACAAAACACAGTAACCACTTCAGCCGTATATATATTTCAGCCATTTGAAAATTGCAGATCTACAAGCTCACACGCTACACATTGTGAGCTTGTAGATCGACATTTTTTACTTGTGAAATGGGACATTCTGCACAATGAGTAGGCCTACTTTTGGTGCTGTAAGTATATTTTGATGCCGATACTTTTGTACTTTTACTCAAGCACATTTTTAATACGGGACTTGATACTTTTACTTAAGTAAAACGTGTGAGTACTTCTTCCATCACTGCTACCACCTGACTTGAAAGACACTTGTAGGTCCAAGGAGGCTCTTTGATCTTCTAAAGCCGGCATTGTTTTGCATTGTTCCGTCTGTGGTCTGTGTTCTGCCCTCACTGCTCCATGAGCAAGCAGCTATAATGCAGACTGGTTCTTTCTTGACAAAGTGACAGGTGTTTTGTCTTCTTTATTTTAGATGTTTCCTTCACAATGGCTGAAGAATAGAACTTAAAATGATTTTAATTAAAGCAAGATGTCACATATTATGCTGTGTAATAATGATGACACAACATGAAACATAAACAACAAAGATGTAAAAAATAAAATATAGCTGCACATTATGGCTACAATTCACTAAATGTGCTACTTGCCGTGCCAACATATTTGATAATGCTTCCGATACATACTTTTGAAAATACTTATGCTGTTTTCTGTCATCTCATTCGCATTTGCAGCAGTAGGAATATTCAAGGCAACAGGACAACACAGCCTTTCAAAATGTAATGTTTTTTTTATCCATTTTTTTCCCATCTCTCTTTTGGGAGGGGGCGTCCTGCTTTGTTTCAAGCCTAGTATGTTTTCTATTTCTATCAACCCACCCACCCCACCCCTCCTCCATTGATTTTCTACTTGAGGAGAAACTGGAGTGCAAACAAGGTTTGGGTAAACAAGAGGGTGAATGACACTTATTTCCACTGATTGGTAGCACAAGGCCCAGCATTACTCCTCTACTTACGGGACTTACACATTCACAGAGAAAGCATGAGACTGAGGCCGATGCTGCTGTTAGCTCTTCTGGCTACTGCCTTTGCTGCAGAGGGTAAGTGTAAAACTAAGGATTCATTTGATCACTGATAATGTCATTTATATGAAGTAAATATGTTTGTTGTAATAAGTAAAAAACAATTCTGTGTGCACTTTGGTCAAGTCAAGGAGGCATCCATATTGGCCAGGGAAAGTCGAGGTCTAACGAGTTTTTAAGAATGTAAAAAATGTCCCCTCCCGATTTCAATAGGTGTAGATATGAAAAGTGAAATATTGCTGGATGTACAGTATATGTATTAGCGAGGGAAAAGTAATTCATGATTTGTAAGACTTGACACAAGTGTACTGTAGGCCTATGTGCTTTGTCTGTACAAATATTATGATAACGAACAATGTAAGCCATATAGGCTACAATATTAAGTAACAACAATGCTGTGCCACAAGTTGGTTTATCTATTCTTTCCACTGTGTCTATTAATCTCCAGAGTCCTGTATGGATCGCTGTGAGAATGGATTTGATTCTCAGAAGAGCTGCCAGTGTGACTCTATGTGTAAATATTACACTAGCTGTTGCTTCGACGTTGAAACCATTTGTCGCATGAATAGTAAGAAGCTTCTTTACTAATGTGTTGATAATCCATTAACAGGCTTATAATCCCCAGTAAAGATAATGCATTGGCCATATATATTATAGTCACTAGTAACCCAGTAAAGATAATGGATTTGGTAGATATCAAAGTCACTACCCAGTGAAGATGGATAGATATTATAATCACTAATATAGCTATTTTGTTCTGTCTCAGACCGTGGGGACACATTTGTCATCGCTGAGGATGATGATGACAGCACTCCCACACCTCAAGTTGAGTCTAGTCGCCATCGGGCCCAACCCACACACCGCCCCCAACCCACACGCCACATGACCCCAGACCCAGTAACACCAGGGGCACTGGACCCTGTAACTCAGAGGGTCCTGACTACAAAGACACCAGTCATTTCACCCACACAAGCTCCCACCACACAGAAAGTGTCCATGACCCAGGTAGTAACCACTGCCCCAGAAACTACAAAGACACCAGTCATTTCACAGAGAGCTCCCACCACACAAGCTCCCACCACACAGAAAGTGTCCATGACCCAGGTAGTAACCACTGCCCCAGAAACAACAGCAACCACAGAGATAGTGACCACAGAGATAGTGACCACAGAGATACTGACCACCACAACTCCCACCCTTGACCCGGATGCTGACCTCTGTAGTGGTAGGCCTTTTGACTCCTTTACACAGGTGAAAAATGGCTCCCTCTATGCCTTCAGAGGTAAGCATGACAAAGTAAAAAAATAAATGAATGAAATAAAAAAACTTCTATCAATATTGTTCTCTGGTTTCCATTGGTGTTGAGCAGAACATGATATTGACTGAACTGACATTAAACTTATAGCAAATTTAAGTTTAAAGACATTTTAAACTAATCTTTTGTGTCACCCAATATATATATATTTTAAAAAAGGGGACTACTTCTTTGAATTGGACCAGAAGAGGGTGCTACCTGGTTATCCAAAGCTCATTAAGGATGTCTGGGGCATCAGTGGGCCGATTGATGCAGCCTTCACCCGCATGAACTGCCAAGGAAAGACCTACATCTTTAAGGTGGGAATGTGTCAATGAAGAAAAGTCTTTTCTGTCTATTTAATTTAAGTAATCTACAGGAGTTGGGTTTATCTCAGCTGTGACAAGGAAATTGTAATGCTAAAGCAAATCAAAACTGCCTACAGGGAAACAGGTACTGGAGGTTTGATGATGGTGTGCTGGATGGTGACTACCCAAGAGATATCAACGTGGGCTTTGACAAGATTCCGGATCATGTGGATGGTGCCTTTGCCCTCCCTTCCCCTGCTCACCATGCCAAAGAGAAGGTCTACTTTTTCAAAGGTACCAGCAAGTAAATGTTAAACTATTAATAATAGACATACATGATTAATAGCCCAAGCATCCCTATTCCGGGGGGAAATTCGGCGAAAATAACCGATCTACAAGTTAGCGTTGCGATCTAACTCTATGGTTGCGATGCATTGTGGGTTTGTAGATCGGCTATTTTCAGCAGAGAGATTTGGCGTAGAGCTGAAAAAGAGCGCACCAAGTACAGTGTCAACTCAGATCCGTTTTACTCAGCATAGTAAAAGTATAGTAAAACTAAGTGGTTAAGTTAATATGAAGTTATCTGCATATTATAGAATGTGTCATGTCTTCTCCACCAGCGGACCAGTATTACCTGTATGAGTTCATGCATCAGCCATCACATGAGGAGTGCATAGCTATGTCCGAGAGGTCTCCCTCCACACTCTTTAGTCGTTACATGGATGTGTACTCTAAGAACTTCTACGAGCAGCTCCTCAGTGAGCTCTTCTCTGACAGTAAGTTGTGGGTGATCTAAATTATGTGAGCATTTTGGAAGATTTTGTTGACTTCAAACCTATAGACCAATTCAACATTCTATTGTAGCTAGGAGATGTAAAAACCCATATCAGCATCCTGTCAACTGTTTACACCACTAGGAAGGCGTAGATTCAAGTAAATTGAGAATAATGTTAATAAATAAATACATTGCTTTTTTAAAAATTGCTTGCTTTAGTTTCTTGGACATTAAGATAGAAGATCAGAGAAACAGCTGTTTGCTAGGTTAAAGGTCCTTACACACCGGGGCGATTTTTTTCATGCGAATAATACGTTTTTTTTAAAAACCTTATAAAGGACGCTTGCATTGACTTTATAAGGTTTTTAAAAAAAACGTATTTATTCGCATGAAGAATTCGCCCCGGTGTGTAAGGACCTTAACAGTTGCAAACAGGAAGTTCACAAAGGTTGGAACATTACAGGATACAAGATTTTAGGATAGTTAGGCACCTGGATGATTTGCCCTGAAACATCTGAGTGTAAAGTGACCTAATTTTCCTACTTAGCGGCCCTTATGAGCGGATAAAGTTTTGGCATGGATTTAATGTAGTAAAGGTCAGAGTAAAGATGTGTGAGGAATTAAAGCAAGAGCCCCCTTACCCATACCATCTTGTGTTCAGGACAGCAGTTTTATTATTTACAGTTTGAAACAGTATATATTTTTAATTTCCATACCCTCTTCCTTAGTGCCCGGGCATAAAGATCATCATCATTTCATTAATAAGGACTGGAAGGGCATTAAGTCACCCATAAATGCTGTTCTGGCTGGCAGAATCTTTGTTGCCCCCTCAAGACCCACAGGCCGTGAAGACTACCGATATGACCCACAACGGAATCAACAATATGGCCAACAGAGGACCCAGCATTATCAACATTATGGACAGCAATGGGAACAGCAATACGGGCAGCAGTCGGGTCGTCGCAGGCAAAACCGCTCGCCTTTCTGGGAGACCATGGCAGAGCGAGGGATGAACATGGGCCAGGGCTTTGCTGATAGAGGGATGGACATGGGGCTGAGGCTGGCGGAGAGGGGCATGGAAATGGAGGGGAGACTCGGAAGGGACTGGGACGGACGACGGGATCAGGACCGGGATCAGGACAGACAGAGGGATGGTAATCGTAGAAACGATGGCAACTACGACTCTAGATATAACCCCTATGGGAACAACAGGGAACAGCAGAATTGGCCTCTACAGAGTGTGTACTTCTTCAAAGGAGGTAATGCTAATGTAATATGCAATGTAATCCTTTTGATGTACAGTATATAGTGGATAGCAAGTTCCTGGATAAATTATATTTAATTCACACACAGGTCCTTTATGAACTTTCTGTATTTGCTTTGAAACATAAGGAATAGCTGTAAATATATGTTTCAATAAAACTGGTCAAAGAGAAGAAATAAATGTCAAACTCATCTATGTTTTCCAGATAAGTATTACAGAGTGGACCTGCAGACCAAGAGAGTGGACCCTGGCAGTCCTCCATACCCCAGATCCATTGCCAAGTATTGGCTCGGCTGTTCGGACCCTATTGGGGCAGAGAAATAGTTTACATCACTCAGTGTTTACTCATTTTGAAAATGTAATGGAGGTGACAAGTATTTTACATCAGGGAGTATTGCTACTTAGATCAGCTGTAGATTTCATGACTGCATTTTTTTATAGT
Source organism: Gymnoscopelus braueri (assembly GCF_963280865.1). Taxonomy (NCBI): domain Eukaryota; kingdom Metazoa; phylum Chordata; class Actinopteri; order Myctophiformes; family Myctophidae; genus Gymnoscopelus; species Gymnoscopelus braueri. The sequence continues at coordinate 32,024,938 of NC_137606.1, forward strand.
GATAACTAAGTCTACTGTAGTATAAACCTGCAGAATTATCATATTCAAGTGTGGCATTACTGCTTTTTAAATGTAACCTAACTGATTATTTTATTTTATTTGTATTGGAAGACCTATGAATCATACTGTACATACAGACTGTTGAGGATAAAACCATAAAGAAATCATAATCATAAATCCATATAAAATTCAGGAATTATTTTCACTGTGGTCATTATTTTCACTGTGTCAAACAAGGTGAAGACAAACTTGTGTGGCAGTTATAGCTACATTCTCAGATTGGTAGTTCATTTAATTGTTATATCCATTGTGAAGCACCTATGTAAAAGATCCCTTACCAACAAGACTTGAATTAGTAAAGACACACATTAGATGCTGTCTCTTGTGTGCTTCCCTGACGTTATGTTGTGCTTCCCTGACATATAGGCTACTCAACCCTTATTGGAGATCAATAAAGGTCCACCACTCCTGTACACCACAGCACTGGACCTCATGATGGTCAAAGTTCAACTGGTTTATTTTTGTTACTCAATGACTTTGTTTGTCTCTTCTGTATTCAGTATCAGTTAACCTACTTAGTGACAATATGCAAATAAACACAAGCTGAGGTTCAGGGTTAGCCGAAGCTTGTCACAGATCTGTTCAAAGACATCTTCATTCATCTCTGATACAGAGCCTGCTTAAGGGTAGACTTGGACACACTTACTACAGTAGGCCTACTAGACTAGTACAACTGTAAAACTGAATTAAGAGCTTGTTGAAGTTACAATTTGAAATGTGTATTGTAAATCTTATTTGCCAAAATGACTACTCCATGACCAAATTAACCACATTCAAATGGCAGCCATTTTGCTCCCATGTTATACTGGTATGAGTATGACATGAGTGCAAAATGGTTGCCGCAATGAATATGATTCATTATTGCTCTAGTACCACATCACTGGTGAGAAGCTGATTGTGGTTGTGCTGGCAGAGAGGTCCTTGGAGGCTGACACAATGCAGAAGTATCTGTCTTGAGCCCATCAATTATATGACAGTACAGGCAATAAAACACCTGGCGGGCGGCGTGACCTGGATGCAGATGTGAAGAGGCCTGGACATATATGGGGACAGCTGGAGAAACTGGCCCAGGACCGGGATGCCTGAAGAGCACTTGTTTGCGGCTTATTGTATCACTTTATAAACAAGCACTGAAAATAATGGATAAAAAACGAATGAAATGGCACCATTGCAGGATTCTTAGGAAATACAACATGCTTAGTTTTGACAGTTTTATTACGTTTTCCTTCATCAAATTGATTTTTAAATGTGTTAATGATCTTGCCCCTTTCTCGCTGTACTTTGTCCTCAGGTGAGAAAGTCGGGCACTAACAATAACATAGAATCCACGGGGATCGGCGAATGGCAACTACAGTGTAGCAATGCGCAGCACCACTTTTGGTCAGTCATCTATTTCAGTGTGGAATGCCCTACCAACAAAAAAAACAAAAAAAATGATCTCAAAATATTTTATGAAAAGGTTAAATACTGGTTGAAATCAAACCAAAGCTGCAAACATTAATATGTTATGCACGTTTTAAACCGTTAATGTCAGTGCTTTCGTGACAGTAATTTGGGAATGTTTTTGCTTTTGTACCTGTTTAGATTAGAGCTTCATGCATGTGCTTTTTGTAATTGGATTCTTTTTTAACCAGGTATATTTGTATAGAAAGGCCTAACCAGGGACAGGGGTCCCAAATTAGCCTCGGTTAGAAACCCCATATAGTGCAAGGGTTTCATGTTTTATAACATGATACATTGTTTTTTTGTATTGTCCCTGTCAAATAAACATATAAATAAAATAAAATAAAATGGCCAAAGTTGGGCCACAGGTGTAAGTAAATAAGTACATTAAATGAGGGAATAACTTTTTAAACTACTAAACTTTCTATGTATCAAAGTCCAATGTAAATCAGGTAAGAGATATCTTGAATTAAAATCCTGATTCTTTCCTTTCATCTGCTATGTCAAGACTCACAACTTATATTGTGGATGTGGTCCCAGGATGGCTTTCAGCCACTCATAATTTAAAAACTTTTTGCGAAGTTTCAAACCTGCCGAGGATAATAGTGTCAGAAATCCCACTAATCATAGCTCTGCAGTTGTAGTAAACTCCTTGTAAAATGGGTGTTGTACTACTTGCACCATCATTGTCCAAGTTTAGGCTATTTTACAAGCATTTGCCATTATATTACAATATTTCAAACTTAAATGCTTGAATGAATCATTCATACTATGAATGATTATAGTAAAAGTAGGCTACAAACATATAGCATACCTGCAACATTTTTAAGTTTCAACTTTTCCTAGCTTTCACCTTTTCAAAAAATAAATCCAGACTGCTATTTGTGACGTTTAAAAACTGGAGAAGTACTGTACCTTCTGCCCCAGGAGAACCATGTTGAAGCTTTATAAAATGGGTGTCTCTGCATTCTGCATAACCACTTCAATGCAAGCACAACAGAGATTCAAACCCATGTTCAGCCTTTTAACCTTTGATAAATAAAACTTTGTTTAAAAAACCCTGTTTAGCTAAAACTGTGAATTGACATAGATTTAATGCCATATGAAAGCAGGTTATGCTCAACGTCTGAAAAGCCCATGACTCTTTTAATGTAGAAAGCACTGTAAATAGGCCTAGTATGATTTGAATATGTAAGCTGCACGAGCAGAGAACATTCAAGTCACTACATAGTTCATAAGAATCAATAAAAAGTCTGGATTTATCAAATCTGAAATGTTGATAAATGCAGAGTAAGATACCAGTACAGCTGCATTTAAATGATGCCCACTGTTTAGATAACGTTAATGTGATAAGTTATAAGTGTTTGATCATAACATTCTCATAGCTGGGCTCATCATTCATGCTAGTCATGACGCCTTCATTAGTGATAACCTCACTGAGGCTTTCACCATCCGTTCCTGGTTTGATAGTTAGGTGCCTGCTTTCATTGTGTTCAATCTCAGAAGAACCACTTTCTATTTCGGCCGCTACAGCTGTCACCTGTGACACTGTGTCAGCTAAAGTCACCTCTGGCACACTCTTCAAAATGGACAGTGGTCTCTTTGGAACACCATCTTCTGATGGTGGGGAGTCATTAGCACCCACTGTGCTGTTCACATTGGCAGAAGAGTGCTTCTTCCTACTGGGCTTTCGCATGATAACCTCGCCCGAAGGCCCCCCTTCTTCCCAGACACTAGCCCGGGCCCCAAGCTTTCTCCTGGGCGGCTTTGTGATCCCTTCAGCCACCTTAGCCTTGGGCCTGCTTGTCTCCTGATCTTTCTGCCTCTGGATGCTGCCTAGCCGTCGTAGCATAGCCTGCACAGGACCCTCAGAGGTAGCCTCCACCTTAGATATGGGCTTACCCACCTTACCCACTGTCACATACACTGTGGTGATCTTATCAGGGGCTGGCTCCGCAGTGTGACCACCCTCAGGGGCGGATGCTGGCACCTGGGCACCTTTACGCGCAGCGGTGTTGGACATGGTGCGTCTTCTCCCAGCAGCGCCAGGGACTTGTGGAGTGGCACGGCATGGGATGGCTGAGTACCTGTTTGCTTCATGGTCTGCTGCCTCACTCAACTCATGGTTGTCCCCGCCTTTGCCATCATCAACATCCTCTTCCTCACTCACCACACCTTCAACTCCACCCTCTTCCGTAGATCGTGCAGCGCTTCCTTGCAGGGCAGAAATCATGAGAACACCCCATGGGGACTTGGGCTTGGTACGTGGCGGCCCAGGTGGAGCACCCAGGTCCTGGGCTGAGCCACAACGCTCTTTGGAACTGAAACGGGTGCCCTCGGCAAAGGAGACAGAGGGCCGCTTAGACTTGGCGATGCTGGAGGTGCGTGGGATGGCGAACGGCAGGGACATGTCCTCACAGCTGAAGCCTGAAGGGTCCAAGAACATGTTGCATTTGGAGCTCATCTCTTGGAATTCACCACCGGCCACTGCTGGGATATCTGTCCAATGGCAAAAAAGAGAGATGAGAGTTTAACCACCTTTGGTCTATTGTGGGCATGTCATTATAGGCAAACATTTTCAAAAACAGTGAAAATAACAGATCTACAAGCTCGCAACATGATGCAACGTCTTGTGAGCTGCTATTTTCACTAGGTGTGAAATAGAGCTTATACAGACAGATTGAAGGAGTAACATTACAGTGAGAAGAAGGAGTAAATTTTCAGTTTTTCTCTATCCTTACCCTCCCTTGGAGGGACACAGTAGAGCGCCTCTCCCTCCTCTTCATCACTTTCAAAAGAGGAGCCCTCAGTCACCCAGCCACAGGATGGGGGCTCAATGAAACTGTGGTTGAAGGTCAGCTCTGGGTCATGGTGTGATACTGTGGGGTGAAAATATGGAAACCAGAGATGCAGTGACAAAAATGTTGCTGATCAAGCAAGGCTTTGTTTAAAGAGCCTTAAAGGGAAATTTCACTTTAAATCACTTCTGGAGTCATTTTAACATCTAGACTACTCTGGCTTTTGTGTGCTCCCTGCACAAAAGAGTGTGTGTGTGTGTGTGTGTGTGTGTGTGTGTGTGTGTGTGTGTGTGTGTGTGTGTGTGTGTGTGTGTGTGTGTGTGTGTGTGTGTGTGTGTGTGTGTGTGTGTGTGCGTGTGTGTGTGCGTGTGCGTTTTTTCTCTAGTCTGTTGGTCCATAGATATTAGGTTGTAACAGCTTGTTTTGTCCAGTATGATTATAATAAATTGACTATATAAAGAAATGGAATTTGAAACCTATCTATTCACAAAATATTCATCTGTATCTTTTTTTCATTTCATTCTTTCATTCTTTCATTCTTTCATTCTTTCATTCTTTCATTCTTTTCATTCATTTTCATTCATTTTCATTCATTTTCATTCATTTTCATTATTGAATTGAGCTGTACTTTACAATATCCCTGTTCATGGCAACAACACTCAATGGACATAATATCTTCCAAATATTGTTTATTTTTTCATATATCCAGCTCAACTCTTAACTGGCTTACACTGGCTCTTGTTGAGGTAAGTGAATGAGCTACACCCTTGTCCCTTTCTAATTTCTGATGATGCCTTTAGAAAATGACTTGATCTCCAGACTGAGCTGCTGCATGGCCACCAGTAGAGGGCAGGGTAGCTCACAAGCGTTAACACTTGTGTATGTGAAGCAGGGCATGTATCTACTTATACATTTGGGAAAGAGATCTCCCAGCTTCCGACGCCACACTGATTACATTGTTTAGGGATAAACACAACAACAACATATCACATGTCACCACAACACTAGCCACAACACTAGCCACAACGTGCGTGATGAATTTACGGGTGGCGTAGGCTACTTTTCATTGCTCACTACACATTTGCCTCCTCGGGGCATAATTTATTCCACTCATCACATTACGACCACACCGGACGGGGAAACACTTTAGCCCCGTTTACCGTGAGCATACCCGAGCGCCGACGGCCACACCCGACGCAAAACGAGGCGGCCGCCATTGAAATCTGTCCAGCTCCAAAAGAAAAACACACGCGAGCCCATCGCTTCTACCCCCGCTGATGCTTCAACTTTCCCTTTGCTAATGTCTCTATCCCACCACATTCACGCTAATATGTGCATACATTTTCGTGGCATGCACATCCCAAACAATACATTATCACCCGCGACAGCGTGTAAACGCAGCCTCGAGAAACAAGCAAGCAGGTTCATGAAAAAACGAAAGCCAGAGGGAGCAAGACGGTGGATATAAATTATATACATATCAATATGAGGTCCGAAGGAATCCGCGATGTTTCGCGGGGGTCCCAAGACTCCCAGGGGGTCCGCGGACCCCCAGGGGGTCCCCCATGTATTTTTTATTTGTATTTTTAATAATTTTTTAAAAATGTTATCCCATGATTTTGTCACCCCAAAGTAAGCCAGCCCTCACTAGAGCCCCGTGCGTGGCTAGGGGGCAGGGCGCCCGTAGGGCTCCCGGACCTCTAGTGGTTTACATTAGAGTACTGGGTGCGGTTTAATCACAAGTTTTGGAGTAGGGAAATGTGTACCTTTCTGAAGAGATATCAGACTCACCTGTGACCCGTGGCAAGCCAGAAGACCAGGCAGAGGCACAGGGGAGAGAGGCACTGATATTAGCCAGAACATTATAGACATGATGTTTCATCCGAACTGATGTGCCACCATCATCCACCCTAGGAGAGCATGGAGAGGTCAGGTCATAAAGGTAAATTACTGTATAGTAGAACACCCAAATAACCCAAATACATTAAGAAGAAAGGACCTTCTGCCAGATGACTACATTGAAGTACAATGATTTTTTTAAAGTATACAGGAGCTGGCCAACTCAGAATTCTAAGGATCAGATAGGCCTAGTTGAAGCTCTGATGTCATATGTATATATAAGAAAAAGTCTGATGTAAAGTTGAACTCAAAAGGTGAATTTAATCCCAACCTAATCTAATACTGAAACATTTCTGGCTAAACCTCAAATAAAGGAATAGGTCACCCAAAATGACAATTCTGTTATTATCTGCTCCCCCCCAAGCCAGTTGAAACATGGATAACATTTTTTTGTCCACACAACATGCAAGGAATTTGCTTGCAATACTAGATAATAATCCAAGTCTGAAGCCAAATGAAATGATCACTCATGTTCAATGAGAACCTGACGTATCCCCCACATGTCTCCATGTTTACGTTGTTCTAAATATTTTCGCCCACAGTGCGATCCTTTAACATGACTATGGAGTCATAATGATATATTTATTTCTCGTTTTGGAACTGAAAGTAAACATTGTTTGGAGAAAGCTGCTACAAAGTGTTGCCGGCAAACTATGTATTTTATTTTATCCAATCCAGTCCTAGGGGTTCAATCCAAGTTCATCCCATTGGGGTTGTAGCATTACTGTCAGAGTAGCCTATAATCCAATAAAGTTGACTGAATGTGTATACTGTACATGGCTAGATGAAGGAGTGGTACAGACCTGTCTTTTCCATCAGTAGGACCTTCTCCACAACACAGACAACAGCAGAGTACAGCCAGCAGCAGCATAAATACTGGCACAAGCACACCTGCTAGGATAGCCCCACGACCACCTGACATACATATAAATACACATACACACACACACATGAATACACACACAGAGTACATGTGAAAAAGCACCTGATTAACACCACCTAAACTAAACCAATGAAAACGGATGGATGGACACATACTGTTGAGGCAAGCACCAGTAGCTGGGTCACAGCTGACACCTTCTCCACAGTCACAGGCAGAGGAACAGTTGAGGCCATACTGGGAGGCAGGGCAGCTGCTGTTACAACTAATACAAAACAGAGGAACACTTCATTACAGAACAGTAAACCTGTGAGAAGCTGCAACCAGCTCTCGGTTTGTGGTTGAAAATGTTGAACAGGCTAGTTATTACATAAAATAATTACTGAACTGAGGTTAAAGTTACGATTGAGAAGCTGAGGTATCTTAGTGATGGCAGTTGTTTAGCCAATAGAGACTTTACAGCAAGAGAATGAACTCCCATAACATCTCTTGAAAAGAAGAGAAGCAAAGTCCTCAGTCACCCAATTTCCAACAATTCCTCTGGGGAAATAGAGCCAACTTTAAAATTAAAACTTAAAATTAATTTGGAACATTGTTGTGCATGCCTAGCCCTGAAGCAGTCATTCACATTGGCAGACTGTTGTGCCCTTTTTGCGTGTCCAATCCAGGATCAGACAGTCTGCACATTAAAGCCTCTGTGGGAATATGCTGTCATTATCATTTGAAACAGGTCAAATATACAAGCATGTACCTATAACATTAAACTAAATTAACATAATCTATTGTTCTTGCATCAGGGATACATAAGTAAAAGGGATATGTTTATTAAAACAAAATTGAGTACGTCCATAAGTATGGGTTGCCTGAGCAGCCAATACTGACAGTGCACACAAAATTATCAAAATATCCAACCGAAGTCAAATATTGCTTTAGGAAAACTCCATTTAGTCAGCTCAGCTTGTCTGTTGCTTTCTCAGCCCTCTCACCTCTCTCCCTGAAAGCCGGGCTGACAGACACATCTTCCTGTCACGTGATGGCAGTTACCATGGAAACATGGGCCACAGAGGAAGCGGCAGGCGTCTCCATACGTCATATCAGAGCAGATCTCCTCACACCTGGGAGGAAGAAACAATAATCCAATATAAAACTATTTTTGCTATTACTGTGTTTAGGACATCTTATTCTATTCCTTCTGAGAAGAATAAGATTAGATTTGAGGATTAGAGAAGGACCTTCTCTAATCCTCAAATCTAATCTTTTTTAAGATAGGAGGTTAAGGTTAGAGATAGTGATGGTAGAAATAAACTTACATCTCCTCTCTTACATACTGTATGTAGTATGTGCTACAACAACCATAAATGAAATTCCAAATGTTTTGTGAAAACCTTCTTCCAGAGAGGTTTTTAGGGCAGTGGTTCTCAAACTTTTTCATGTCAAGGACCCCCAAATTGACACTTATTAGCCCGCGGACCCCCATTTGAAAAGATAAGCCAGGGACCCCCATAAGAGAAGATTTTTACGGCTCTAGCAGTGATTCTCAATCATTGTAATTTAAGGACCCCCCCAGTTTGACATGCATTAGGCTACGGACCCCCATTTAATGGCATTTCTATCTCTGGGACCCCAATTCATATTGTAAAATCAATGTTAATTTAACTCTGAGAGTGTACAAATGGAACCAAATGGACCCGTTAGGGTCCATTTGGTACACCATTTGTACACTCTCAGAGTTACAGACCCATAAGGGTCCATTTGGTTCCTATAAATCATTTAGCTGGGGACCCCCTGGTATCCCCTCAAGTACCCCTGGGGGTCCCCGGACCCCACTTTGAGAACCAATGTTTTAGGGGAATGATGGTATCAACATTGCAGAGCATTTCCACGCAGATTGACAGTAAACAATACTGTCACATGGGATATGGGATAGTTAATATTGACCTTAGCTGCAGTCAGACAGGATAGGACAAAAGGTATAGATCTATACAGTACCCAAACACAAACACAAATGCACACGCCCACCCACACAGACACACCTTGGTCCAGCCCATCCAGGGTTACACTTCCAACAATCTCCTGTTCTAGGGTCACAAGTATCACCACGCTTGCATTTAGGACACTTTTTCAGACAGCCCTCTCCATAGTAGTCGAGGGGGCAAGGACGGTCACATCGTGGGCCATGCCACCCTGGCTCACAGTCAGCACACAGACCATCAACGGGAGAGCAAGGTTGGCCATCCTTACAGTAACCACAACTAAGGACAAAATAAAGACAAAAATTAACGGTTAGCCACAATAGCAAAACAGGATCATATGTATACAGCAAAATACATGAATCTAAAGCTACAACCAGTGACTTATTTTAATGAATACAATTTTATTTTGACCAATCAGTATGTTAGACTAGAGTATGTTCATTTAACTTGAACATCTGCAGTGGTTGGAGGTGACCTCCCTACATTTCCATTGAGAGATGTCAATGACCCTGGTGTCGGGTCGGACACCTACTGGTTGACACACATGTCATTAAAGTTATTTGATGCAGATGGCACACAGGATTGGACAGTAGATGCATTGTATATACAGGTGTATGTATATATACATACTGTATGTATAATACACAAATTTTTCACGCAAATAATATTTCCCTGTAACACGAATGAACACTTACCTCATCTTACACCCACTGTCATACTTGCCATCTTCACAGGGCTGATTGCAAAACACACCTTTGTACCCTGGCAGACACAGACACTGTCCATTAAGTGGGTCACAGCGGCTGTGTGTTAGGTCACAGTTGCAACGTCTGTCACAGGTGGGCCCCCACCAGCCTTCCTGGCAATCACACGTTCCAGTCCGCTGGTTGCACTGGGACATGTAGCAGTTACAACTCAGGCTGCACTTCTGCCCCCAGTGTCCAATGTGGCACTGACACCCACCAGTCAGCTGGTCACAGGTGGCACTCAGCGCACCCCCGTTGAAGCACTGGCAGGGCTTGGCACACGTCGGACTCCACCAGCCCTCGTCGCACGTGCAGTTGCCGTGGACGGGGTGGCAGCGCCCGTGGCGGGTGCACTTGCAGGTGTATTGGCAGAGTGGACCCCAGCGGTTGGCGTTGCAGGTGCATTCACCAGTGACAGCGTGGCAGCGTCCATGTGGGTGACACTGGCACACTTCACGGCAGTCCGGTGCCCAGAAATCAGGCGGGCAGCCTGGCAGAAACAGGCAAAACAGAATGGCTGCCATTGAGCAGGAGATCTAGCAACACATACATTACTTTTTCTTTTCAAGTTTATTTAAGTCTTTATTCTTTTATTTATCTTGTCCATTGTCTCACTCGGGGAGATGTCATTGCAACATTGTCCAAACTACAATAAAGATGGCAGCGCCTCTAGTGTCAACAAGAACCTTTGCTTTGGAAATCAATCCTGATACCGTCCCAATATGAAGGAACACCCTAAAGTCTTTGCATTGGTTCTGCAGTTTGTTTTTACATTTCCAAATTGTTTCCACCCAGTTCTAGCCCCTCCATTGAATTTAGGTGTCCAATCATCTGGCCAGGTGAAACTAGTGCAGATGTGCTAGTTACATTGTATTAACATACCCTACCTTACAGATTGGTTAAAATATCATTTTATTCATTAAAATATGTCTTGGATTATGGCTTTAAGAACAAATTCTTATTTACAATAACGGCAAGGCAAGACTTTTTATTTTCAAGTTTAGAGTTTACATGTAGTTATAGTATAAGTCAATATGAATATTCATTTGATTGATCAATGGTATATTTGAATGATCATGAACCATGATCACATACACACATGCAATTTGTTTTGTTTAAATCAAGTGATGCTAAACAACCTGTGTAGTGTTTTATTGGTTCCCTGTGACTCACGTGTCTTGCAGTGGGCTCCATAGAAGCCAGGTGGGCAGCGACAGACACCAGGATACATACAGAGCTCATCTTTCTGGCAGGCTTGCTTGCCCTCACACACAGCTAAACACACACACACACACACACACACACACACACACACACACACACACACACACACACACACACACACACACACACACACACACACACACACACACACACACACACACACACACACACACACACACACACACACACACAAAGATTGATAAGCTAGTAAACACAGCTGTGAAACTGAAGCATCACCTCATATCACTGTAAAAATGGAACCACATGGACCTTCACAGGTCTATACAGGGATTTTACTGTACAGTTTAGAAGCAGTAAAAACATATTAAATACAACCCGTTTGTTCAAAAAGTTGAACTCACGTATTGTGCACTCCTTTCCTTCCTGCTTCCATCCAGTGCAACATACCAAGGAAGATGGGTCCCTATACATTGGAGGGTTTGAAGGAGGGGTTGTAGTCATCATGCAATACATTTGCAGTGTTACCACAAGAATGTAACAAAGGCGTGTGCATCGTTGAGCCACCAAATGCCAGTTTACATCATTGTCTTGCATTATTAGGAAACAATGCAAGGAAGAGAAATGGCTTAAAACAAGCTTTCAATTGCATTTTTTTTTCAATTGTCTTTCTGCGATAGTTCAGTGGTTATGTGCGACAATGTGTTCAATCAATCAATCAATCAATTAGAGATCTGATATAAGAATTACTTAGACATAAGGATGCATACCTGAGATTCTGGCAGACGTTTCTCCCATCAGGGTCTAGTGTCTGTGTGGAGGCCAGAGAGCAGCAGAGCAAAACACTCACAGCTCCCAGGAGCCCCATCTCTCTAAAGACGTCCTAATCCTAAAACCGAAGACCAAAGCAGTCCTAATCCTAAAACAACGACTAAAAGCCCTGCTCTGGTCTCTTGTGTCAGTAAGTCCAGCTGTGTTCTCCACACATCTTGTCCTCCTACCTTCTCTTGGATCAACTCCTTTTCTCTCCCTTTTTCTTCAATGTCTCTCAAACTGTTCACCTCCAACTTCAAAAAGGAAGTCAGCCTATCATTCTTTCAAACCCTCCACCCTTTCTCTTTCGAGCATTCTGTCTCTCTCTCTCTCTCTCTCTCTTTTTCGGGTGTGTGTCTTGTGGCTCCCAGTGTAGCCCGAGAGGTCCAAGCCCCCATGGATTTCCTCTTCCCATTTCCTGGGGAAGTCAAAGCCACTTCCTCCTATTCAAGCTGACCCACAGCTTTTTAAAGATGGACACACACACACACACACACACACACACACACACACACACACACACACACACACACACACACACACACACACACACACACACACACACACACACACACTCTCTCTGCGGTATACAGGCGAGCATATACAGAAGTACACATGCACACATGCACACATGCACACACATACACAGTAGTATTCACCTTATCCCAGAATACTTTTCAGTGCCTCAGAGGGAGTTGCTTGGAATGAAGTCATAGTGGTGAACCCTTTGCATGTCCAATGAGTCATCAAACATACACAGTAAATCCAGAATGTTCATTTAACCCTGAAAGTGTCTCTGTAAAATGATCATGTAAACTTGTCAGTATCATGGTCAGTATCATGCCAGTGTCATGTCAGCATCATGTCAGCATCATGTCAGTATCATGTCAGTATCATGGTCAGTATCATGTCAGTATCATGTCAGTATTATGGTCAGTATCATGTCAGCATCATGTCAGTATCATGGTCAGTATCATGTCAGCATCATGTCAGTATCATGGTCTGTATCATGTCAGCATCATGTCAGTATTATGGTCAGTATCATGTCAGTATCATGGTCAGTATCATGTCAGTACCATGTCAGTACCATGTCAGTATCATGTCAGTATCATGTCAGTATGATGGTCAGTATCATGTCAGTATCATGGTCAGTATCATGTCAGTATCATGTCAGCATCATGTCAGTATCATGGTCAGTATCATGGTCTGTATCATGTCAGCATCATGTCAGTATTATGGTCAGTATCATGTCAGTATCATGTCAGTATCATGGTCAGTATCATGTCAGTACCATGTCAGTATCATGTCAGTATCATGTCAGTATGATGGTCAGTATCATGTCAGTATCATGGTCAGTATCATGTCAGTATCATGTCAGCATCATGTCAGTATCATGGTCAGTATCATGTCAGTATCATGTCAGTATCGTGTCAGTATGATGGTCAGTATCATGGTCAGCATCATGTCAGTATCATAGTCAGCATCATGTCAGTATGATGGTCAGCATCATGTCAGTATGATGGTCAGTATCATGTCAGTATCATGGCCAGCATCATGTTAGTATGATGGTCAGTATCATGGTCAGTATCATGTCAGCATCATATCAGTATGATGGTCAGTATCATGTCAGCATCATGTCAGCATCATGTCAGTATCATGGTCAGTATGATACTGACCATGGTCAGTATGATACTGACCATGATACTGACCATGATGCTGACCCTGATACCAATTAACAGTACCATACAGACACATTGACCAGTATCATGACATCCCTGTCACAGTGTTGCTGTGAGCAACGCCGGAGGAGCCTGACAACACTGTGTCACTCACAGGTCACATCTACATGTCAACAATGCATCACATCCCACATCTGGGTTCCCAGATTGAGTAAAGGCAGGTCTGGTGCGTCACAGGAGCGGGACCACCTTTGTTTGTCTCTACGTTATTATTCAGAGATGTCACCTTCATGCACCACCCCACACACACACACACACACACACACACACACACACACACACACACACACACACACACACACACACACACACACACACACACACACACACACACACAGTTAATAAAATTCACGATTGCATTTTGAATAAGATCTTTATTCTGGGTTTTGTTGCCAAAAAGCCTTTTCATAACAAAAAAATAAACATGTTTACAAAAATACATTGTATACACATGTAATGTGTAGGAATATATGCAAATATATAACAAGGATCACACATTTTCTCCTGCAACAACCAAATGCCTGAAGACTTTCTTTCACTACTTGTGTACCACTATGGTGTGTTAATAGTGGAGGAGAGGATTCAAATCTAATTCATACTTTGCTGTACAACCATGTTCATCGCTGACGCTGACAATATTTGGCTCATGGTCGTACAACAAAGTAGAAATGAGCCAGTAAGACACAGCTACTGTGGTGTGTGTGTCTGGCAATAACTTAATAATTATATAATGGTTATAGGGACAGAAGAAAACCTACTCACCATCGCTCATTTCCCCAAAGGAAACACAGACACTTCCTCTAGAAGTAAAGAGACCTTATTATGCAGAGGCTGGTGCCCCAGCAAATGCCAACACGTGTACACAATTGAATGCAATCCTTATTGTGATCTGCTATCGCAGATATAATCCTTTTAGAAGTGAGGCCAAATACATACAAATACATATAAAACTAGAAAATGTGCTCCTCGGAGCACAGGTCTCCGCCAGTACTGTTCCTGATTAATCCTGTCTTACCTATTTATATTATTGATTGGTTCCAATATTGTCACGTGTCACTTGACCAATGTTAGCTTGGCTGATGGAAGCTCACTTATTTCTATGTCATCATGCGTCTCGCTAGCCAGAGCATTGGTGACAACAATATTGTCACGTGTCACGTGAATGTTAGCTTGGCTGAGACGGGGGACACACGGAAGGACAAGAACGAAAACATACTCTCCACCTCTGGCGGAGACAACAATAGAATCTAAATCAATACATGAGACTCTCATACTCAATACATTCAGGATGGGGGAATACAGTGTATGTATTCACAGTTACAGAATAGACTGGGAATCAATGGCAAGCTGCGTCTTACTAGAAGATCATAAAAGTGCTAAATGCCGTTAGTCATGATGACAAATTATACCCACGCATGGGTAAGGACATGTCACAAAAATACCCCTTAAGTGATTAGTTCAAGTTAAATGGTTGGTTTTAAAAATATATGTAGGGTTAATAACTTAATAGTATTCTCAATGAACCAGTGCCCTCTTGTGGTACAAAATTGTAGCACTGATTGGTTCCAATACAAGTTTCATTTTATAATACATCATGGTAAAATCTTTGGTTTATACTTTTTTCCCCCCTGTCTATACACAATCTCACTGAGAATAATGTGTGGATACATAAGATCAATGAATACAATTAAATAAAGTATCTCTCTCTTAATACTGTGGACATCAAAGAGAAATAAGATGGAGGAGAGAACACCAGTGAAACTAACTATACAGGATGTGATAGAAAGTATGATAGAAATAAAAAGCAAAGAAGAAAGATAATGGTTGAAGCATGACAAGCAATGATACTTTAACTTTCCTTAAATTCCAAAAGAGCTCACTTGCTCAAGTCACTTGCTCAAGTCTTAACATGAAACATGAAAAATTATAGTTTAAAACCATATAATGCATAATTTTCAACACAAGGGATAAGGAAAAGGTTAAAAGCAAATGAAAGGGGCAGGCTTTTCTTTTCAGAAAAGCAGAAGGCAATGTAGGGGCACAGTGCAGCAGTACATGAGGAATTCACAGAGAAGGCTTACAGCCGTGGGTTCAACTCAGCTCTCCCCGTTGACCTCAGAGTCTCCAATGATCTCCCAGGCGGAGGCAGAGGTGCTCATGTGGTTGGGGCTCCGGGTGCTGCCCGAACGCGCCAGGAAACCAAAGCTATTGGCAACAAGGGAGATAAGAACACGCCTGAGGTCAAAATCTACTGCAGAGGCCCAGAGCTAAATATAGGTTAGACGGATAGAAGATATCACAGATCTTAGAACCGAGGTGGTGTCAATCTCTTGACTGAAACGGAGAGACGTACAGTATAGGACCTTGCAGATGATCTCTGCGAGGACACTGTGTTTGTGGTTCATTGTGATTTTGGATGCTCAACTGTCCCTGATGTTGGCCTCTTATCTTGACATAATGCGCAATGCCGAATTGTAAGGTCTGGGCAATGATGTGCATGAAAAGCCATCTCATTAATTTCAAGACAGATGTCTTGCGCACAAAACTATGGTATGGATTAGTTTGGGCGGTATAGATAATACACCAATCAGACTGAGTTTACAAAATACACACTCAGTATGGAGTTGTTGGAGTTCATTAGCCAGATACCAATACTCAAACTTCCATCCTTGCGTCGTTTCCTTGTGCATTAGCCCCGCCACGGAGCAAGGAGGCGAGGAGGAGAGGCGAGGATGGAGGAATCGATTGGGTTAACTTTAAGGAACGAGAATGCTCCTCGCTCAGTCCACTTCATTTTGAAGTGACGGCAATTACTTCTGACGTGTCACACAGCTGGAACGCTGAATCACTCCGGATCCCGGAGGGTTGTCATGTGGAGGAGGATAATTTATACGTCACGGGAGAAAGAAAGGAAAACCTGTACATATACGTCACGGATTCCGATGAAAAAACGTCTGCAAAGAAGACATGTAGGATACACTTGATGTATCCTCACTGATCCCCACTCCTCTCTCCTCGCTCGTCGTCAAAAACGTTTGGCTGGAGTATTGGCTTTAGTATTTAGCTATGACTACTGTGATGTGACTGCAAGCCATGTCCACGGTGCTGAATCAATGGGGGGTTTCTCTCAAAATGTCTTTCTCAATACACCATCAAAAAATCTATCAACTTTTATTTCAGGGCAGTCAGGTGGCACAGGGGTAGCCTAAATTACCTGCCCACCACTGCAGTCTAGGGGTTTGAATCCACTGCAGTGCATCTGGCTTAAAGAGCATCTATAGTATATGAAAAAGATTGGCTGTGTTCAGGGAAGGGAAGCAGGGCAAGGAGGGCAATCTTTGTTACAGCATGTACTCCTACAGGCTGAGGCGGCACCTGTCAGCGGGGATTGTTGAACAGGAGGAGTAGGATGGAGGTGCTACGTCCTCCCAGTATGGCTCTTCACTGGCAGGTTAGCCAGTAGGGGGCAACAGCAGTGGCAAGCAGTGGGAGGAATTAATTGGCATGACTAAATTGGTAGAAAAATAATTAGCTACTGTATCGTTAGCTCCATCGTTAGCAGAAAAGCTGAGTTTGCCGCTAAGCTAAATGGCTTAAGATACGTTAGTTAGTTAGTCGTTTAGCTAAATAACCAGCGACCAGCAAGAGCGGACCTTAAATTAGCACTAGCAGGGATAGTGTTTAAGTTACAACAATGAAATATAATTAAAGTCAGTCACCTTTTTCATATTCTTCCCCTGGAGAGGGAGAGCTTCTGTGTACTTCCCTGAAATCTGAGTCACATGTGTGATGTCAAACCTATTATAGTCCAATATGTGGTAACATGGCACCTTTAGCTTCAGCATACACAGACAGCTGAAGGTACAGACATGTTCGGAAAGAAGATAAGCTGCCGACTTGGAATTACCTGTAAATATTTTGTTGGTAATTTGCATATTCATAGATCCTTGCATTCTCTATGAGGATAAAGGTGTTGATATGCAGCTACGACAATTATAGCACTTTATTAAACTAAAATCTAAAAATCACACCCAGTGTGAAGAGAGTGGTGCCTTTCATGAGTTCATGTCATTAGTTACTTTTTACAGACTTTGATGACTTCAATGTATTTTTACTCATTTTAAGTACTTTAAAATGTTTGTACAGATTTGTACGTGTTTTTACTCATTGTAACATCTTTTAAGTATTTTTTACGCATTTTAAGTATTTTTACTCATTTTAAGTATTTTTACTCAGTTTAGGAACTTTAAAGTATCTTTACTAATATTGAAGTGTTTTTACTAATTTTAAGTATTTTTACTCATTTTAAGTATTTTTACTCAAAAGTGTGTGTGTGTGTGTGTTTGTACTGTACTGTACTGTACTGTACTGTACTGTACTGTACTGTACTGTACTGTACTGTACTGTACTGTACTGTACTGTACTGTACTGTACGGTCTGTACTGTACTGTACCTCAGCCGCAGCTGTTGAGGCTGTGCTCAAACATACAGAGAGGCCGTGCTCATACGGACACACAGACGGACAGACGGACAGACGGACACACAGACACACAGACACGGTCAAATGTAGGAGTGGTTGGCACCACTCAAAAATCAAAATGTTATGTGTGTGTGGGGGCGGGGGTACTTTTATATTCAAAAAAATACATTATTCAAAATAATATACACGGGGGGGGGTATTTTTGAAGGGTTTAATATACAGTGTTCTTTTAGACATCTGGAGCTGAAAATTGTACTCACAGATTTCGGATTCGAGATTCAGCTGGTCTCCCATCGGTGCTGTCCGCTTCTGTCTGCTCAAACAAGGGACCCTTCTCTTCCTCATCACTGGAGGTGGAGACACATGAAAACCATAGTTATGAAAAGTGTGTGCGTGCGTGTGCGTGCGTGCGAGGGCAAGCAAGCCTGCCAGAAAGATGAGCTCTGTGTGTATCCTGGTGTCTGTCGATGCCCACCTGGCCTATATGGATCATTCAAATATTATACCATTGATCAATCAAATTAATATTCACATGGAAACATGGAAACAATGGGAAGGAGCAAGTGCCATAGACAGACAGGCCTCTAGTTTCCGGGCGGTGCACTCGACAGGCAACTACTCAGCGCAGTGTTTTCTTCGAGTTGAATGAACTAGTGGCAGCAACAACATTCCAAATATTGTGAGCCGAAATTGTTACAATGGATGTCATGTTCCTGATGTGGGTTAGTCAGCAATGCGCAAGTTTATCTAATGACATCAGGTCCCAAAAGTGACGTCCAACATGCTTTAGCCAAGTTCCAAATTATATGGTTTTATCTGCTGAACTGTAAAGGACAGTAAGTAAAAACCTTTTTACCTGGAAACGTCAAATAGACAACCTAAAGTAAGACACTGGCACAGTCAGTGAGTCTGCACATGTATTGCAGGGGTGTCTGACAGTCAGTTACCCCCCTTTTCTACTGTACATAGTGTTTTATATGTGTTGATGATATTGTATTTTGGTGTTATTTGTTATACTATGTTGATGAATTGAATATATAGGACCACAATGGAAACAAGTCCTCAGGACTTTTTTGGGTTATAATTTTAGCCCAAATGTATGAATGTACCCGTGCTGTTTGCATTTCTGACTAATAAAGTATTCAATCAATCAATCAAAACCACCTGGAATAAACGTGCAGACTTATACTTTGTTGACTGGGGTCCCCCAGGAGTCCAATACTTGGCCGCCTCAGTTTTTCTCTCTACACCAAGTCTGTTTGCTGAAAATAGCCTATCAAGCCTAACAAGCTCTGATATTTTCTGCAAATGTTTGTCTATTTTTGCAGAATGTTATTATGACATGCCCAGAAGTAGTTAATGAATGCTCCAGTGTCTTAGCATGGTTGGTCTATTTGAAGTTTAAAAGTTTTCACTTTTACCTAAAGACAGTCATAACTTAATATCGATATCGAACAAACCCATCTACATATACTGGCTAAGACACACAGACCAATAATGAAATGGCAAAATGCAGTAACAGTGTTCTTGTGGCTTATGATGTTGCTACTCTGGATGATATTACTCTGGACTCCAGCATCACTGTAAGGAAATCTGGGCATTATCTTCGATCAGGAATCGAATGTCCTTTAACTCCCACATAAAAATAATTTCACAGACTACCTTTTTTCATCTACAGTATACCATTGCAAACATCCTGTCTCAAGAAGATGCAGAACAACCAGTCCACATATATGCTACCTCAAAGCTGTATTGTTACAATTCCTTATTATCAAGCAACAAGTCTCTAAAGAAATATTTGCTTACAAGAATATAATATCATATTTCTCTCATATTAGCTTCTCTGTTCTGGCTCCCTGTAAAATCCTAGCCTGGCATGGCCAGACTGCAGTGATATTAGTCTGGAATCTCTGTGTGGGGCAAATTCAAAACATTTATCTGGTGATAAACCCACCCCATATTTGCATACTGGGCCCTGATTGGTCCCTCACTACTTCGGAGGGAGTGAAATCCAATCACAACTAAGCGGTGCCAGACCAATCTGCCAATTTTTTTGCAATGGCAGATTCGTCTGGTTTCCAGGCAAGTAAAATCCAGAAATCCCTTTCTGTGGAACCATCTCACAGTTTTGGTCCAGGAGGCAGACACCCTCTCTATGTTTAAGAGAGGGTGGCTTAACACATTAACTTTTTAATAAAGCTTATAGTTAAGGCTACCTCAGGCTTGCCTTGGACTAGCCCTTAGTTATGCTACTATAACTTAGACTGCCAGAGGACCTCCCATGCCTCACCGAGCTCCTTTCCCTCTTTCTTTTTGTGCTTTCTTGTCTCACAGGCATCCATGGATCATGATTATGGACCCCCCAGCAGCGGATCGAGAGTTTCTATGGATTATGGCTGCACACTGTTATAATAGGCATGGTTGATGCTGTGCATTGTTGTGTTTCTCTCTCCCCTTGCCTCCATTCCCCTCTCTCTCTCTCTCTCTCTCTCTCTCTCTCTCTCTCTCTCTCTCTCTCTCTCTCTCCCCTCTCTCTCAACCCAACCAGTCAAGGCATATGGCTGCCCACCTAGAGCCAGGTTCTGTTCAAGGTTTCTTTCTGTTAAAGAGGAGTATTTCCTTACAGCTGTCGCAAACTGCTTGCTCATGGGTGAATTGTTGGATCTCTGTAAATTAACTCATTCACTGCCTAGAACGACTAAAACGACTTTTGTCCTTTAAGCCTCCACTGCCAAGAACGACTAAAACGACTTTTAATTTTACATTTATTTATTTAATTTTAACCTAAAGACCAAGGAGATATGATTTGTTGAAGATCTAGACTCCAATCCACTTCCTTGTTAACTTAAAACTTAAACATTTTGTATCTTGGCTCCTGAGTACTTTTTTTTTCTATGAAAAATCTCTGGCAGTTTGTCAAACGCAAAAATAAAAAAGTTCTGGCAGTGAATGAGTTAAAGAGCATAGTCTTGACCGACTCTGTACCTAAAGTGTCATGACATAACTTTTTTTGTGATTTGGTGCTATATAATATAAATAACGTTGACTTGGTGGGTTGTCCGTTTTCATTAGGTCCACCTTTTTAGTCAGTTACTACTGTAGCACCCACTGGTACCGCTGCTGTGTGGCAAACTTGCAAACCCTCACTTGTGCTGCCGATAAACATGAACGAGAGAGAGAGAGAGAGAGAGAGAGAGAGAGAGAGAGAGAGAGAGAGAGAGAGAGAGAGAGAGAGAGAGAGAGAGAAGAGAGAGAGAGAGAGAGAGAGAGAAAGTAATAATAAAACCAGAGACAGAGTAAGAGTCAGACCTGCTGCAGTCATCCACAGGAATTCCCAGCATCTTGGCCTTGATAACCGTCCTCTGTTTCCTGATTGTGGATCGGATAACATCTAGCAGGAAGCCAGGACACTTTTCATCATTTAGGATCTCCCTGCGGACAACACACGCACACATAATATAAAAATAGATGTACAACACACTGTAGATCACAACACTAATAGGCATAGACACATGGTGGAAATGCCAGCCAATTAACTATACTGTGCAAATACTTGAATAGGTGTCTAGTACGTTCCACACCACCACTCCCCTTCCCCATACCTCCCTCACATATTTACATCATTACATCATTACATTGCTCTCATTCACCATGTAACACACACACAAAAAAAAGTACACTACTTGTGTGGTCAAAGATACATGAATACAACGGATGACACAGGATTCTATTTACTTGTTCCAATTTATTGGGCTGTTTGTCCCTTTGCAGTAATTGTTTTTATTTTCCTTTGCAATGTTGGCTACACATTAAATTAATTCTATGCCATTGTAACAACCACACGTTATACGGGATACCACTAAATGCCTAAAATGTATATAACCCCCCACCCGCACCTCTGGTAGTAGTTCAACTCCTCTTGGACCAGGAACAGGTTGGTTTTGAGCTCGTTCCTCTCGTGTAGTATGTCGCGTACCTCCTTCTTGGTGAAACAGGGAAGGTCGGCATCACCTGCCGTCTGCTCCACAGACGTCTGACGTGGACTGGACTGTTGAGAGATTTAAAAAATGGTCTGTGCTTGATGCCAGGTTGAGTCCAAATCCCTTGCTTGCACAGCTTATAAGTGAAAGAGAAATGCACAGGAATACAATTTAGGATAGGAGAAGGAAAGCTCCAATTTAATCAGTACTGCCAGACAATTGCTCTACAGTTGAATTCAGAATCAAGCTACCGGTGAATAATTCACTGAAATTCACTGAAATCTGATTTGTGTAAAAAAAACATATCCTTCATATACAGTATGAGCTACCTTTATTAATTATCCACATGTGTTCTGTGTTAGAACACATATATACTCTATGTGCAAATTTCTATTTTAACACATGACCCTACCAGGCTTTTATGATCATTTTTGTGAATTGATTAACAAAAACAAGCACACACATACCCACATAGTATATAATATATACAGTATAGATTCTGTATATACCCTGCAGAGAGAGAGAGAGAGAGAGAGAGAGAGAGAGAGAGAGAGAGAGAGAGAGAGAGAGAGAGAGAGAGAGAGAGAGAGAGAGAGAGAGAGAGAGAGAGAGAGACACACACACACACACACACACACACACACAGAGACTGCTGTCCTTACTGGGCTACTAGAGTTGGCGTTGCCAAGTTGCTTCGTTTTGAGGCGTTCTATCTCCTTCTCTTTCTGTCTGAGGTCAGCCTCCATGTCAGCCTTCTTCTCTGCAGCGCTTGTCAACTGGGCTTGCAGGACACTCTGTCTGTGGCGTAACTCTCCATTCATCTTCATAAAACGTTCCAGTTGCTCCTGGAGCTGGGGAAACAAAAACATAAACATTTGTGTAATAACTAAATAACTAATTCAATTATTGATGTGATGTGAAAGGACTCAGTACATAGGATTTCGACTTAAACAGTGGGGGAGGGACCGAGATGACAGAAATTCTTTAAAACAAAAGCTAACATTCACTTCAGGCTAGAAGAAAATCTCCTAGGCCTCCATTTGGGCAAACAGAGATGCTGGATAAACTGTGTGGTTTATCCAGTCTAACATTCACTCCAGTCACATGATCCCAGAAGAAAAGGGTAAATCATAAACAAACCCACACCCAGTAGTTACTGTTTAAATCATTACACGACAGCACATGTCCTTGCACACACACACACACACACACACACACACACACACACACACACACACACACACACACACACACACACACACACACACACACACACACACACACACACACACACACACACACACACACACACAAACACACACAGCACCTGTGTTTAAGGGAGTCACTGCCTAGACTTGTCCCAATTCCGTGTGACTCATCCATGTATCTATCTATGTATCTATAGTGATTATGGCAGCAGTCAGCACGCTTTCTTCATTCGCTGACAAACTAAACATTTTCTGCCTCAAGTCATATCCCAGGACAACAAGTAGGACATTTCCCACTCTATTACTTTCTGCTCACCTCACCAAGAGGACAATAAATATACATTTTGCACAAAATGGCACTATATATGACACAACTTGGTAATTAGTACGTTTGTGTTTTTGTATTTTCACTACTTTTGAAAAATGTGGAAAGTGAAAGTTAAAGTGGTTAAGTGTATCTGTGGGGTTTATAAATATTTAACCAATGAAAATATTAACAAAAGCTAGTACTGAATAATAATTACTTTGGATCCATTTGAACACAGGTTATTTTTTCCATTTCTTGATTAGTAACAATTTTGGACACACAAGGTGGAATATGAGGAAATGTGAATTGGTGCAGGAATGTGTATGAACGTGACAGTAATAAAAAGAGTGTAGTTGCTTTAGGAGAGGTGAGTCAACAAGGCAGATAGAAAAAGAGGTCACCCACCTTTGTAACCTAACTAGTTTGTGAGGGTGTCCTTTCATTGATACCAATGTTACATTCACTTCCTAAAAGCCTCTTTCCAGTTCATCCAGTTCTGTGTCAACCGGCATGAAGGAAAGCCATGCTAACAATCAACATCTTGAACTGCACAGAGTTTAACTCACCCCTCCAATTTCGGGCCGAAACCTTGTATTTCCATATCTCTTTTTATTTATGTTTTTACTTAAATTAATGCCCTACTTCGTTGGACAACAGTGTCATGCAATACTAGCGGAAATAGCCAATCTATAAGCTCACTATGCGTCACGATGCGCTGCGTTGTGAGCTTATAGATTTGCTATTTCTGCTATTTGTGTGTCTGCTGGTTTTATAAATACTGAACCAATGAAAAGTATTAACAAGTGCGTGCAGCTAAAAAATAACTACACTGGATCCATTTGAACACAGGTTTTTTTTTCTTCTTTAAAAGTAATAGTTGTGGACATATGAGGTTTCCACCCGACAGCAATACTATACATGTGTGTGTACAGTATATGCATGTCTGTGTGCGTTCTGTGTCTCTCCTTACCGCTTCCACCTCTTTGGAGATCGTGGAGATCTCCTGTACTTTGGCCCTCAGCTCGTCCCGCTGCTTGTCCACCACCTCCTTAAGCTTCAGCATAACCTCTCTCTCCTGTCGTTGCACGCGATCTGACACACAAACACATGGATGCTTCTAATGCAGTGGTTCTCAAACGTTTTACTCTCAAGGACTCCCGTTACTCTGAGAGTGTACACATGGAACCAAATGGAAACCCCTAAAGGAACCCTGAGGGTCCCTGGACCCCACTTTAGTATTGCATCAGTGTGCTGCACCGATGAAGCAAATTCAATGTTTTAACTCTATAAACGCCATTGACTCGAAAACGCGTCAATTACTACTTAATCCACCCACGCCATTGACGCGTTTGACGCGTTGGAATCGCGTTGGAATCGCGTTCATTGTTTAATCTCTGATCGCGCTATGCTGCTTAAAATTCAATGTTATTCTCGAGTTCCACTTACTTCACCGACATCTGCATCCGGTTTCATGACCTGGGTTCCGTTTCCGGTTTTTGATTTTTTTTCCCCGGTCATTTTCGTCAAGAATAGGTAAACAAACGGGTTTTCACACGGTATGACAGACAAACGGACAGGTTCTCTTCTATAATCTATGGTCTGGGTGACGATCAGTCATCGCCGTCGTGTATCACATCGTAATTTTGAGCGATCAGACGATGTGTGACGACGTCACATCCGTTTTCATGTTTTTCCCTGTCTAATCGCTCAAGAAGGGTAACAGTCACCCAAGGAGCTGATCAAACTGTCATGTGCTGCTCTCTAGTGGCGGATTTGTGCTGCGTCTTTAAAAAACAGTCTGATAAATTATTTTCATGAAGATTTTCAAAATATATTAAAAAAAAAACACAAAACATTGCTGGCAATGGGGGAGTACTTTATGAAAATACTCTGGCAGTCAAAGTGTGGTTTCTTTGGGATGTTTAGTGCACAGCTGTTATGATTATTAGAATGTTGAATAACTCTATTGGACACACTGATAGCCAATGTGCAATGTTTTATGACATGCAAAGAAAATATCATTATGATATAAATCAATATTTTGATTGTTGAATGAAATTGATAGTACTTTTGCTAGGGGGAGGCAGAATGAGACCCAATTCGGAATCATTTGTTATAACACAAGTACGTAGCTGTAATTCCCAACACCCACTGAACATAACATACAAAACTTAATTTAATGAACACTTCAGCTTTAAATCACCATTAATATCTAGCACAAAATTTGCTGTCAAGCCAGTCTGGGCTGGATTATAAATTAGCCATATCATCTAATAATATAAAGATTTGGGAAGAAAAAGTAATATCAAATTATTTCTATAGCATCTGAGTCTATGAGAATGGTGATCTCTGTCTGTTGACTCGTCTCCAGCTGCTGGAGTCAATTTAATAATAAGATGTTCTCCAAATGTCCTCCTTCAAGCAGACATGCAATGATCAATGTAAGAGCCCTCACAGCGAAATAGATGACTCTTGCGAGTTGCAATAGTAATTAACTACCACATGACTAATAGTTTAACTAATTTAGTTAACAACATTCAATTGAGTAAATTGTTGTAGAAATGGAAGCTACAGCATTGGCTGCCTCACATGTCTTAAAAACAGGGTCAACAACGTGCAGCTAGGAAACCGTAACACCTGAAACAGACAGTGCTCTTTCACAGGGCAGGCCGTTCTCCCATTGCAGGAAAGTCACAAATGCCAGAACACAAATAATGTACAGTACATAAATAGACCTAGTCCAAATATACCTAGTCAATGTCAGAAATACATTTGAAATTCACTTGTGGATTGCAGGACTCTGGTCACATAAATCACAGTCTAATTATGTCAGCATTTCGCTGTTACCACATGTCCTAACAAGCATGAGTCAGCAGAACAACTCCATTCTCGTGGCTCACATTACTGTGGAACGGTTTCTGTTTAGTGCTAAGTGTTGGTGACTATTATTTATGAGCAATTAATCTAATTCACTGGTTATTTTCATGATGTTCTAGTCTCCTGTAACAGAACTGGAAACTCTAGGAGGATGTTAGGCTGTGACATGAGGTATGGGAACTTTAGGTTAAAGTCATAACCCCAGTTCTCACATGCCTGGTAGTTATAATATGCTGCTGAATTAAATCTGTTCATCATCACCACCACTATGAAACAATTATTGAAACAAATGAAACAAATGACTAATTATTTGGTAAATATAATCAGCAATCACATCAGTTTCACTCCACCAATTATTGATGGAGTGAAACTGATGTGATTGCTGATTATATTTACCAAATAATTAGTCATTCAAGCAGCATTACAGGCCTAATATAACAGACTCACCCACTGCCAATCTTGATGTGATTATGAAACATTGTAGACAAATTGTTGTAACAGCCCCAGTGTCAAAACATTAACCCTGGATTTCCCCAGGCTGTATAAAGGTTTATGTTGTTAAACCTTAAAACTAAAGGGGTAAGGGAAGATCCCAGTAAGACACAGAGATTGAGAACAACAACAGCATTCTCTATCAGTGCTCCATCGGTTTGGAATGAGCTCCAGAAGTCCTTAAAAATCTGTTCACTTCCTTCTTTGGGTCAATTCGGGGCAAAAGTTTCCAACACCTTTGTTCAAGATTGTAACTGCTTTATAATTGTTTTCTGGTTTATCTGTTTTTTTTTGTATTTTGGTTTTGAGTGTTTTCTGTCTTCTGATTCATGTATTTTGATGTTGCTGTATGTGAATGAGGGGCCTGCCCCTCAACTGTATTTCCAAGCATAACTAAAGGTTATGATGATGATGATGAAGAGAACATAACTACTGTGGGAAATAAATGATTCATAATCATAGAAGACATTTTCTTCAGTTGAAAATGTGTAATTTTTGTGGAGCGGCACAGTTGTGCGACAAGGTATAAAATTGAACATCACTGTGTGCTTCCTACACGTTTAATAAACAGGGTACCTACCCTCCTGGGCATGGCTGCCTCTTAGCCTACTCTGAAGCTCCTCTCTCTCCTCCTGGAGCTGCTGCACCTGAGTCTGCAGGTCGTCACACCTCCTCTTCAACTGCTCCTCCTTCTGCTGCGCCTCCTGCTGCTGAGGAAAGGGGCTTGACTGTCAGCGGGGACTTGGTGTTTTCACAGTATGCAAGGATTAAACATCAGTATTTGATATTTCACATAATGTTGTAAATTCCAGTTTTTTTTAAGATATTTTTTACTACTCTACACATACAGTGTAGAGTAGACTACAGTGCATGAAGGGATGAGTCTCACTCAGCTGCACTGCCTTTATAATCAGATTGAAAGTACCATCATGTGAGGCAGTGCACTTGGAATGTAGGAGACATTGTAGTTGAAACATAAAAATTTTGTTTGACTCGGTTCCACAGATAAATATTGCAACTCGTTGTGAGCTTGTAGGTCGGCTATTTTCAAAACTTTTGCCTCTTTCTTATTATTTGACAATTTTGAAACAAGTTAGAAACTCTGAGGAAGGCCGACGTGCCGAAACGTGTCTGTTTTTCTTGCTGCTGCTGCACAAAACAATAAAAAAGAACACAAGAAACTGTACTCCAGAGAGTGCGGATGATCTTTTCATTGAGCGGAAGTAATATCACACACCACTTCCTCTATAAACCATTAACAGCAGGCTAGTAGCAGCAGCATGTCAGGTGCATCAATGATGACATTGCACCTGATTGGATACTCCAGTAAAGTAAAAAATATCTCAAAATTGTACTTAAGTACAGTACTTGAGTACATGTACGTACGTGGTTACTTTACACCACTGAATATGATTCATATAGGCTACCTCAAAATTGTACCTAAGTACAGTACTTGAGTAAATGTATGTAGTTATTTTACACCACTGAATTTGATTCATATTCAGTGAGGTTTTGAGGAACCTTTTTACTTTACTGGAGTATTTCCAATTATCAGTACTTTTACTTTACTCCACTACATCTCAGAGGTAAATATTATACGTTTACTTGAGTATTTTGCAGTATTGATACTTTTACTAAAGTAACTAATGGATGTGAGTACTTTTTCCACCGCTGATGATATTGAGGAACCTCAATACACAGAAATGCAACAAAAGCCCCTCGGAATTTCTAGAATTCCTCAACCTTTTCACAGCATTGGCGGTGATACGTGGTGACCTGTTCAGTACGTGGCCTGGGTGGCAATCAATCAATGTCAAAGTGACATTTGACACGCATGAAACACAGATAATAAGAAAGACTACACTTGACTGGCGCCAAGCAACACGCACGTGTAGCCTACTGTCGCGTTCATCCATTTGATTTGTAGGCCAACGTTTAATTCCAAACACAGACAGACAGGGGATTAAAGGCTTCCACGCGCCTATTAATTCCGTCATAAGCGAATATTGCAGATCTACAAGCTCACAACCAGGCGAACCAGCTTGTTATAAGAGTTATATATCGTAAGAATATATTATATAACTTATATATAACAGTATATAACCAGTACATAAAGGTATATACTGTTATATACTGTTAGTATATAACAGTAAGAGTTATATCGGCTGTTTTCGGCAAGCAACACCGTCGTACGACTAAATATAAATGACATGGCTTTATAGTTTTCTTAGCTATGGTTCCTAGCGTTAGAAGGAGTTCTCCTGAACGCCATGTTACTTTGAGATGTTGCCCGCACACCCCCGTTAGCGCAGCCTCTCATCTGTAGTAAAACATAATAGATACACTTTTACTACTCACCAAACAAAGACGGTTTCAAGATGTTGAAAGACTACTTTCTTTAGTGGGAGCACTCGGAGCCCCCCACCTCACGTCTAAAATACCCTTTTTGGACAGAAAATAAAATATTCCACCAGATGGAAATTCTTTGTAGTTACTCCACTGCGCCCCCTACAGATTTAGTCAATAGAACAATCCCATTGACCAGATCTGTAGGGGGCGCAGTGGAGTAACTAAAACATTTTTTACTACAGACGAGAGGCTGCGCTACAGGGAGTGTGCGGGCAACGGCTGAAAAGTAACATTGCGTTAAGGAGAACTCCTTCGTTCTTCTAACGCTATGGACCAGATCTATTGGTTTCCTCACCCGTATTTCATTCTTCTTGTTGCTAGCCTCCTCGGCGTCCTTCCCAGTGCGCTGTTTCTTCTGCTGCTGCAGCTGCAGCGTCTCGAAGGTCTTGAGCAGCTCCTCTTCCCGCAGCTTGTGGCCGTGGTTCCTGGAGGCGAAGCTCTCCAGCAGCTCCAGGACCTTGACGATCCTGGGCACCAGACCCACGGCGCTCTCGTTGCCGTAGCCGTCGATGAGCCGCTCCACCTCGGCGCCCACCAGCTTGGCGATCTCGTAGACGTCGTCCACGGTCAGCGCCGAGAACGACCTCTCGAAACAGCCTTCTGTGTTCTTTTGCACCTCTGATAGAGGCTTGTTGTCGATCGTCTCGCACATGCTCTCCATTTCTTTCTGATCTGCGCCCAGTCAGTCAGCAGGGCAGACAACAAGTGCGCTTTATTATCATTCGAAACCGAGACTACATTTACAACCGCGTCGAGGTTATTATTGTCTGTAAAGCCAAGGCGTCTCAAATGACAGCGGACAGCATTCTGATGATTCGCGAAAACAACGCACGAACTTGGTTTAGAAACACAACTGAGATAATAACCCCATGTGCAGTCAGTTGCTGTTGTTGTTATTGTTGCCGTCGTCGTCGTCCAGAATGCAATAAGGTCCACAAAACCGCTACACCCGCTCAAGCAACACGTTGGAACCCGACACCTTTCTCCCGACAGCACATCATCCGTTTTGTTTTTTTGTGCGGCCATAAAATATAGAGCTCACAATAATTAAAAGAACATCGAGTACGAGGCAATGCACTGTAGCAGCTAGACAGACAGAAGTGTTGCCTCACACACAGCCTCAGCCCTGCTGTGTGTTGAGGAACCCTCCTCCTACTTTTCTGACCAATGTAATAAGAGTGCTACTACATGTTAATGCCAGCCAGGTCGACCGTACTCTAATCATAATGCATGAGAGAGCATGCAAATGACATTTCCTCTAAAGGCAACGCAAATCAATCAGCCTCCAGTAGAGAACGCCATGTTTCACAATGGATATTTTAAGATAGGCTGTAGCCTACATACATTACAATTTAGGCATTTAGCAGCAGATGGCCCTATAGTGACTCAGATGCACCACCTAGAGATGTCATTTTATCACAATGGACAGATTGGTTACATTTGCAGCTTTAATTATCTACTATGTGAGGCCTTTTGAAGCACTGGTGGGTCTTGGCGTGGTTTGACAAGTTTGATATTATTAGTCCACTTGTCTTCGGGGTTGTAGTACAGGTAGCCTACAAGCCAAGGCGTGGCTTATATGTTTCTATGGACTTGAAGTTGCAGGAAGTATATTCTAATCTATTTTCTGCACAGTGAAGCCATTCTTCTTTCTCTGTCTTTAAATTCTACAGAGATGTAAAATGCAAATAATTCTTCATGAGCAATGTCTCTGCCCCAAAAAACAAGTTATTTTATATTCATAGAAATAGAAAGATGTAGACTGGCAGTTCGAATTTGAAAAAGAAAAGCTTCACCTACAATAACCCGAGTAAAGTTCAACTTAAAGCGCTGAACTCCAAAACAATAGGTCCATTGTAATTAAAGATGCTGACAATGGGGATTCCATTGTCATTACAAATAATTACAATGAAGTTCTTGGACAACTTGAGTACTCCAATTTCTATAAACAAGATTAATAGATTTAAAGCCTCACTAGCAGCAACCAACCGGACCAGGGGCCACTGAGAAATACTGCTCAACATACCGTGGTTTGAACCAGGGCACATTTGTCCCCAGGCAAACCAAACCAGAATAAAATAAGTTTTTTCCCACACACATATTCTGTCAGAAGTTCCAACACTGTTACTTGTGCCAAACATAGATTATCGTTGCAGAGAAATGGAGGCCAACTGTATAACCCCACATTTTTCATTTTTTCTCCTCGCTCTCCAGCTCTGCCCCCCACCTTGCTTTCTTTCGTGAAAAAAAAAAATGGAGCTAGCACAAAAACGATTTTCACCCACTGTAGACCTGTGATGTAAAACAGAGTCAATTCTTTTTTTTCTTCGTCTCAGACTTTATAGTATAACCTGTGCATTTGTATACTTAAATCTGACTAAACAGGATAATGGCAATTGTTGTGAATTTGAGGACTGTGTGATGGGGATTTATGTGCTGCTTTGTCCATAGATCAGCATGTTATTTATGCAAAATAAAAATAATTTAGCTATAAGATATCAAATATATAGAAAAGGAACAAATAAATAAAATTCATCCATTTCAATCCTTACGTTGACCGTCTCCTTTAAGTCAGCTTTCAGGATTTGATGTTTACCATTATATCCATGATTTGGCAGGGTCAATATTAAACACTGTGCAGTGCTATTTAAATGATGAAAAGTAGCCTAAAAGAATATTACCACAAAACAAGTTATTTATAAAACTTTATTCAAACTCAAACTACAATGTCACATGATACAGTACAATAGAATAAGTGGGTATTGATTGCTGGAATGACAAAAGGACTTTGAATTGTACTTTAATTCCTAAAGGGGTAACAGAATTTCATCCTTTTGAAAATAAATTCAATAATCAAATATTACAGCCAACAACTGTACTGTATACTTTGACTACTCAGTCACTACATACGTACATGTAAGCTGATGGACCAGAAGCCACAGAAATTAATTGCAGAATGTGTTTTCATGCCGAAACAAACAAGTTAAAGGGAGGGACTGGGGAATCATGGGGTAAAAAAAAACATTTGTAGAAAACACCCACATCTTAACAATCTTAAAAGGTGATCCTGAAGTGTTCACATACAAATTTCAAACATCAATATCTGTAGCACATACATCTGCTCAGTAGAAATATTACAATGCCTGAACTGGGCTGGCTCTTACATGACTCACATAGACCTTTCTTCAAAAAAGAATAACGGTCAGTTTTCTCAACCATACACGTCCTCACGGTCTGCGTTGTAGATTTCACCCTCCTGCAGTGAGGCAAAGTTAAGGAAGTGTGATGGTCGGTGAACTTCATGGTAGAACTCCTTGGGGTTGGACAAGGCGAGGTCATACTTCATGTTGGGGTCATGGCGCACACCTGTAGGCAGTTGGATAGATAGGTTGAATTAACTGGGCACTCAACGTGATTTGATCTGCTGACTTTGGTTACATTCTGAAACATTTGAATTGATCAGATTTCTAGTTGTATGGTTTTAATATTAACCACTGATGCTCAGAGTGAAGACAGATCCACAGAGGCAGAAAACCTATGTTGTGTCTATTCTATAAGTCGTCAAAAGATCATAAATCTATCAATACTTCCACCCATTACAGTAAAGGCAGAGCCTTACGCTCATGAAGCAAAATTAGACAGTGGGAAAAAAAAGTCTATATATTTATGTCAACAGAAGAAGTGAATGCTGTAAAACACAATTTTCATTTTTGCTACAAGCCATAACATCATTATTCATTCATCTGTAAGCAGAAACTGTGGGTACTGACCCATGAAGTTGTAGTTCCAGGAGACCTGGCCCGGAACCATGAAGAAACCCAGGAAGCGATCAGAGAGCAGCATCTGCACCCTCTCGTAATGCGACGGTAGGTAGCCCTTCGGGTTATTTCCCTTGTCTGTGTTCTGCCGGCCCCACTCATAACCACTGGGTGTCAGCTTGTAGGCGGTCAGTGTGCAGGAGCCGGGGGTGAAGCTGAAAAACCAGTGTGCACATTAAAGCTAGCTCCTTTAGCAGACATTAATACTGAGCAGTGTTCTGTGTGTCTATGAAATGCAATCGAAGCTGTACTGAAACGTTCCTGGAGGGACAATCGATTGAATGTGAAATCTTCAACCCCTATTTCCTGTTTTTTAGCCACTACCCTTGGTGGCTATGACATTGCCCTTATTCACTGTGTTTATAGAAAATAGCGATTATGCCTTTTGTTCAAAAAATATCACACTGATGTAATGACGGTCAGACCAGTGCCCACAAAATGCATCATGGGAATCTTGGGTACACAGAGAACAGCCAAAATAGAGATTTTCTGTCAATATGGGTGGTAATGTTAATATTGCCATTTAGAGACTATGATAATGCTCAGAGGGAGTGCTTTCCTTTCATACTAGTAGCAATATGACTTCAATGTCAGTTACATAAATATTACGAGACTACAAACTGACATGCATGTCTAAAGACACCAGTTGCTGGAAACAAAAATAGCCTCTCTTGCAGGCAAGTGAAGAATATCAAGTTTAAGAGGTCAGATGAGGTGGAAGGGGTCCTACCTGCAGGTAATGATGATGGTCTTCTCTCCATCCCAGGCGGGGTTGTCAGCCATGATCTTGGCATGTGAAGTGACGTCCTGTGGGGACAGCTGAGGGGACTCGTTGGGCTGAGTGTGGATCCAGCCAAGGGGCTCCATTTCCTGGTAATGGGGGAGGATGGGAGACGTGAGGCATTGCAGGGTGAACAGTGTTGCCTGACCTCAAGTGCTGCTTGATTTGCCATGCTTTGGATACACTTCCCTAGTCAGTTCAACTATGGAGGACTGTGAAAGGATATATATTTTCACAATACACCATATTTTTATTTTGTATTATCAGTCTTACTTTAAGGTACTCATGTCCAGGCAGCTGGTTGGGCAGGTGCACAGTCTGATGGGTCCCCCACTGGGGCACCATGACGATACAGCGGATCTCCTTCACCTGGGGGTTGTCTGGTGGGCTCGTGCCATACAAGTAGCCTGCAATCTGGAAGGACAAAAGATCACACTCATCTAAACAAGCATATTGGTTTCACATTCACAACTCTTCTGGCACAATCATTGAGAGCCATGATTCATGCTTCTGTGGTCTGTGCGGTATCCATGGCGAAAAGACACAATTGTGGTCCATCTATGCGCCTGTGCACAGAGCATCTGAGCACAAAGCCACGCAACTCCAAGATTTTGTAAAAATGTGAACGGACTGCAGCTGGCTACTAGTAGTAGAATACAAAGACAGAGCAAAGTACATAGTAGTTATAATTTCAATGCAATAATTGCAGATAAACACCTGTGCTCGCAGATCTGAGATGCAGATGAACTTCTTGAGGACATTCTTGGGCAGAATGTAGGTGTATCCTGTCTCCTTGATGTCATCAGATGACACGTAGATGTGGTTCGTCCTCAGGTGGAGATTGGCCGCAGAGATTGCTCTGTGGGAGGCGCAAGGTACAAGACAAGAATGACTCGAGTTGGACAGAAACAGATCATGTAAAATGGAATTCATGTCTAGTTATTGATTAACTGGTGGCACACAGTTCTTTGTACATAGAACATTAACTTACCCCTTATTGAGGACATTAACTTACCCCTTATTGAGGATTATCATTGCAATAGTATTGCAAAAAAGCTGTAGTTTTTTATTCATAAGATTATGTGTATACTATGAAGGCTGTGCAATTTCATATAATACCCATATAACACCCAGCTCACATCAAAGCTGCCCCCACCTTCGCTTAATATAAAACCACCCTCAAAACCCACCTCTTCAGACTAGCATTCCCCAAATTCAATTAAATTATTTTTTAACAATAACAAAAGGAAGGCTTCAATTCCTTCACGCCTTAGAAGTCCTGCTTGAGATGCACCAGACCAGCCTGAACTTGGCTTGAGGCGTGGTGGAACCCCCCAGTGTTCCAGTATATATGTCACAGTACGTTTGGAGAACCAGTACGATTGAAGACAGAGCGCTCGTTTTTAGGCACGGGGCTCCTTCGGGGCGAGGCGGGGCTTTTCGAGACAGGGTTTATTAGCGAGGCTCGCGAGGAGGAGAAGGAGGACGCGGCGCTGCGAAGCGGGGGTTTATTACGCGAGGCTCGCGAGGAAGAGGAGCCTCCTCCTCCTCCTCCTCCTCCTCGCGTAATAAACCGTCCCGTCCTCTCCTTCTCTCCTTCTCCTCCTCCTCCTCCGAGGAGGAGAGCGCGGAGAGGCGGGGCTTTGATGCCCCGACGCGGACCGGTCTTTTGTTGTTCCCCCCCACATAGCAACCAGGAAGCTACGCTAGGGGAACCATAATATCTATGAGGGGAACGCTGAACACGCGTTCACACGCACACGCTTGTCCATGACGGAAGCGCGCCGACTTGTGGAGCTTGAGGCCGAGGAAGCGCGCCCTCGCGCCTCCAGGCGCGAGTGCCCGCGCTGACCGGCCGATGCTCTACTAGTCGACTCAGCGCGTTTGAGTTGTAAACCGATAGGGACAGAATAGTTCTTTTCATGGATCACTGTGTGTGTGTGTGTGTGTGTGTGTGTGTGTGTGTGTGTGTGTGTGTGTGTGTGTGTGTGTGTGAGGGAGAAAGTAAAACAAAAGCCAGAACACAATAAAAGTATCTAAACAGTCCTGCTTTCAATAAACCAAAAAAAGCATGAGCGCGTGCGTGCGTGCGTGCGTGCGTGCGCGCGTGCGTGCGTGCGTGCGCGCGTGCGTGCGTGCGTGCGTGTGTGTGTGACTGTGTGTGTGTGTGGCCATATATGTTTGTGCACAAGCCTGGCTTGTGGCTCCCTCTAGTGCTGGGTGGGTGGTAAAAACGAGCGCGCTTTCTTCAATCATACTGGTTCTCCAATCATACTGTAACATATACACACACATCTTGATACACAGACAGCCTCATTAGAGTAGTTTTGCAATTGCTTGATGGCTCAACTAATTATTGTGGCATACCTGACCCTCCATTCGGTCTTGGAGGAGAAGGTCTGTGTCTCATAGTTGGAGGTGGTGGAGGTGATGATCTCATCCCCGTGTTTGTTGACAGTGCGCGTCTGTGTGGCGGTCAGCTGTGACTGCTCCTTTGTCTGCTTCTCAATCTCAGCAATCTGCTGGCGCTGCTGTGACGGAGCAGAGATCTCCATACCTAGGATGATGTCACGGATCTCCGACTGGGTGAGTGAGGCCACATTCACACTGGAGAGAGGAGAGAGACATATAAGCATGTTTGAACTTTGACCTAGTGCTTTGACCAGTGTGTACCTACAGTATGTCTACTACTCACTTGTTCTTCTTGCCGTAGTCAGCGAGGATTAAGTCTTTGAGCTGCACCTCCACCTTGATCCACTCCTCGTCAGTGAGGGTGGGCCAGATGTGGTGGGGCTCTGTGATGGTGGTCTTATCAGGCTTCAGGATCACCTTGGCCCGATCGTTGTTGACATGGAGGGCTCTCAGGATCAGGATGAGACGGGAGAAGGCCTAGACACAAAGGAGAACACGGCAGACACTAATTACACAAGATGGTTTGGAAAGGATTTATGACTTGGGGTTAGGAAATTAAGTTATATTTGTTTTGTCTCTTAATTGCTTTTTGTACGGTCAACAGTAATCCCACGTAAAATATACAACTAAATCATGTCACTTAAATACACAATAACCAGAAGACCATCGAGTTTTAACACCCCATTAATCTTCTACCATGAAGGAAGAGTGTGACTCACAGTGTATGAGGAGATGGTCTTGAGCCAGTCATCGTAGAGGTTGAAGAGCACCATCTGGGGCTCGGTAGCCTTCAGGATCAGGTCTCCAAACTTCTCCACTTTCAGACAGGCCTGGAAAGGCAGCTGCAGCTCTGACCCCTTGATCACAATGTTGGGGAAATCCAGCAAGTGGACCTAGAGAAGGAACAGACAATGCTCGGTATTAGACATGAAATCAATGAACGCAGATTTGACTATCATGAATGCATACAGAGTTGCTAATCCAGGCTGGTCATTAGACAGACCATTCAGGACAGAACATGTTAGCATGTCCAAGTCTCACCTCAAGTGGGTCCAGCATGCCCTTCCTGGTCACAATGATCTGCTTGGGCTGCTCTTCCACAGGGAGGGATCGAATCAGGGCAGCCACCTCTTCAGCTGTCTTCCATTTGGCCAGCTACAGAGACATAGAGGGAGTACTTCAGTTGAGTCACTGATGACAGTGTTGGTTACAGCCAAAACAACCCCACAACTAACCTGACTCAGATTGAATGGCCTTTTATTAAATAAAAAAAAAAAGTAAATAATTACAAAAACAAAAAAACGTTTTAAGGCCTTAATGTCAAGAAAGTCTAAATTTAAGTTTATATAAAGCTTTCAGGTTTCACTGTATAAGCTTATTGTTTGGCGAAATATAATATTTGGTATTGAGAGAAGTACGGTTAAGGAATTAAATTGATAAGTGTAATATTGTTAAAGCAGGACAATAACCACCCTGACGTTGGCAAAATGTACCTGTCCCAGACGTTTCTGCCCAGCCCACACAGAGGTATGGATGATCTTCAGGAAGAGCTGGCCTGTCCTTGGGTTGAAGATGAAGATGGCACCGTTGATGGGCTTGGTGGTCAAGTTACCCTCAAAGGTCTGAGGAGAGAGAGATAAAAAATACATAACTAAACACAAAATATTTAGCATATTCCCCAATTCAACCACCATTAAAACCGGTTCATAATAAAGTAGATGAAAACATTGTTTAAAAAAATTAAATAAAACATTCCCATGGCCACATTCCAGAAAAACTATATTGAAAAAAAAGGTACAGAAAAAATCTTTGCAGAATTTAGAAAGCGTTTTCTCACCTTGTGGATGGTGACTCGGTACACATTGGTGTCATCTACGAACCAGATGATCTGGTTGGAGAACAGCTCGCCATAGTTCTGCGAGGACAGGTAGGGCTCAGTGGGCTCTGAGGAGTACAGCTGGAGACCCTTGCGGATGCGTTCCCTCAGCACGTACAGGGCAGGGTTGGCCTTCATGATTTTGGCCATGGCCTGCTGGATCAGTGGCTTGCCTCCAGGAAACCAATTACCATAGGCACTAAAGAGGGAGAGAGATCAGAGACAGTCAAATACTCCATTTTGGTTATGTTTTTATGCCTTCGTCAACAAAGTAACTAGAGAAGGGAAGTTTGTGAAACTTCAAGGGAAAAACCCTTCTCACAGTTTGAGCTATGGTGTGACAAATGTCACAGATGTTCACGCTCATCTAACAAAAAGTAGCAAGCAAGAATGAAACTCTGACTTGCTGCTGTGTAATTCTTATTAGTAAATGGTTGCCTAGACCCATCATCCAGTTAATAGGTAGGTTAATTAATATGCTGTTCTCATAGCAAGAAACTTGACCATTCAAAATAGATACTTAGACTACTAGAATATAAGTATCAACCTATACACTAAGAGTACTAGAATATAAGTATCAACCTGCATTTGTGATAGCCAGGTAGATTCACAACAATAAGGAATCTATTTGCATCAGATTGGCAGTGTTTACTCAACAGTAAAACAGTCAGGCAAGAAACAATCACATGGTGGGATTATGGTTACATATGCATGCGAGCAGCGTCGCTAACCTGTGCAGGTTGTAGGCCAGGTCGATGGCAATGAGCACCCCAGTGGGGGAAGGGTAGATACTCATGTTGTCCGTGGTGTAGTCCAGGAACTTTGCCCGGGCATAACGCTCGATGTCGTGCGAGTCGTAGTCGCCCCAGCGCAGCTGGATATCAATCCAGTACTTCTGTGTGGTGGTGCTGTCCATCACGTCCCTGTAGGCAGAGGACCATGTTTGAAATAAGAACAAAGATTTTGGGAGAAATTATAGAATGCTTTCAAAATTACTACCAAATCTTTACAGTGCTAACACCTGGTGTAAAAACACCAAAGTCAAAACAAACAAATTTAGTGATGACCAAGGTTCAAGACGACACTTTTAAATGACGCTTCTATAACTGATCTATAGTGTCAAACGTAACATCATCTCCTGAAGACATACTTGGAATCGGCGAGCAGTGAAGGCCGAGAGACGTTCCACTTGTAGGAGGCAAAGAGGAGGATGTCGGCACAGGAAGAGTTCATCTTGTAGGACTTCCTGGGGTGGATCGTTTCCTTCTGTACCGTCTCAATCTCCAGGGCATCCAACTCTTGGTCAAAGACCTGAACACACAATAACAGTGGTGTTAATAATGTGGCTGGGTACAGCTCAAATATTTTAAATAATGTGTACTAGCTTTTTTCAAGACTGTAATGTTTTACTATCAATTAACACTAACCACTTTGTAAAAAAAAATCAATTTAATAATCTATTTGAAATCTACTTAAAAGACAGCAATGTACATATAGCGGCAACTGGCTTATCTGATAAACCTCTATATGATGATATGACGGTGATGAGGGTAAAACCTGCATACCTGACAGAGATCCATAACAATGCTCTCATGGATCTTCTGCCACAAATGAGCCCTGAAGATCTGAATGAGGGAGATCTTCAGCGTGGGGATCTTGCCGTGCATGAAGATTCCCGTCAGGTCAAGCTGCACCTGGAAGCCTACGTACACCTAGGAAGAGAAATTAAGTTGTTAAACAGTTGGCAAGTTATTTTCATTTATATCTGAGATTTGTTTTACTCCCTCCTCCAAGCCACCCCACAACTAGTGTTACTGTATATGAAGCTCATGTCACTCCCTTTGTGAAGTGGGACAGCTTTGGAGGGCGATATCTGTACTTACATTGGCTCTGTTGATGGTGGGAGACCACCAGAGTGTGAATCGACGGTTGGGGATCTGATTCAGACCAGACCTCTGGGCATTGGTCAGCTTCTTCCACTTCATGGACTCCTCAAATCCACTGGCCTTCTCCCTGGAGAACAGGACGTCAGAGTATGAGGTTACAGTAACTCGGGTTCAAGCAATATAAAACTGATATCTCTACATTTATGGGGAAAATGTCGATAAATGTGATGATACTGTAACGTTTTCTATAAACGTCCTTAATGATCCAATGCGACAGTGTGCCTCTGCGTTATGCTGAATTTCCCTCAGGGTCAATAAAAGGTCTATTTATCTGTCTTCATTTACGGACAGACTTCTCAATTACGCAGGTTTAAAAAGGGAAAGAAAAGAACAAACAGATATTTTGGCAGGTTACTTTGCCTTGAATTTTTTGAAAGAGATAAATACAGATTTTTAGAATTTTTATCATTAGATTTATATTGGATAATCTGATATACTGCCCAACACCAGCTTATGTTATGATAGAGCAAAATGGGAAAACCCCCCAAAAATACTCAAACATTTCACCATCTCATCAAAAAGTTTGTTAAAAAGGCCGTCTCACCAGAAGAGACCCTCCCAGGTTGGGAAGTAAGTGCCTTTGAAAAGTGTGTGTTCAAGGATGCCCTCCACACCACCCAGGGCCTGGATCATGTCTGTACGATAGTTGTTCAAGTTCCACAGCTTGCCGTCGTGTCTTTGGTGGGTCCACCAGAATGGATTTTGCTTCAGGACCTGTACAAATAATCACACATGTTCATAAATTGCACTAATAAAACAAATAGAAAAGTGTCAGGGCATGCCAGCAAATGATTGGAGAGAGTTCTTCAACCCAGACAAATGGAATGTCCCCGGTTCAATAACGGAGGGAGACCGGTGTTGCATGTCCTACCACCTTTCAGCCCTCAATTTCCTGACTCTACAGCCTTAACGGAAAAGGTGCAACCTTAAATGCAGCAGAACACGAGGGGAACGAGGCACGACACACATGCCACAAATATATGACTATTGTTAAAATAATTCATGACATTTCGGTCGGGCTGACTCATTAGTTTCTCCCAATCATTATTGAACTAAAAAGTAGAAATTGTAGAACATCACTGAAGGCCTGTGTCTGCTTTTAAAATTAAACAAACATTCAAGTCAAACTCAACCACCATTTCCCCAAATAACCATTTAATCACTTTGTCTGCGTCTTACCTGGTACTGTTTGAAGTCAGTCCGGACTCTCCAGCCCTTGTCGTAGGCCAGTGTGTGTCGGTCCTTCTGGAACAGGGTGTTGATACGGGGGATCCCTCTATCCCATGAGTCCTCCAAGTCCTCCAGGGTCAGACGCCTGGGATACAAAAGACGCACTGATATGAGGCTTCATAGTATCAACTGTTCTGGTTGAGTGACAATAGGAATTAGAAATGAGGGTAGGTACATCGTTAACGATGGTTAACTGGTACATAGTTAACCAGCTCCGTGGTTAGAGTGTCGGCCCTGAGACTGGGAGGTCGGGGTTCAATCCCCGGCTGGGTCATATCAAAGACTCTCAAAATGAGACCCAATGCCTCCCTGCTTGGCACTCAGCAATCAATGGGAGTAAGTCCCCCCATACTAACGTCATGTCCAGGGGGTGTACTTGAACTTACTTACATGGTTAACTGTGAGCACAAAAATAAAGAGTACACAGTCAACAGACTCGAGTTGGAGCAAAGCAGGTGTTTGCATGGTGATGATTTATTTCCATGTCAGGTTCAAACAAAAACAAGCAGCCTCTTCTGACATGTTCACTG
Source organism: Gymnoscopelus braueri (assembly GCF_963280865.1). Lineage (NCBI taxonomy): Eukaryota > Metazoa > Chordata > Actinopteri > Myctophiformes > Myctophidae > Gymnoscopelus > Gymnoscopelus braueri. The sequence continues at coordinate 32,066,817 of NC_137606.1, forward strand.
ACAGCCGAAGCCTACTTCGTTTCTACATACCCATCCAAGATGCCCTTTTCACAAATACAAATCATGAATAATAAGCATTTCAAACGACAGCCCATACTTCTCAGCACTCATAGATGTAAGCACAGGTATCACACTATACCGTGTGTGAATGCATTTTGTTGTGTACGTGCTTTCGGGGTTGTAAAGTCAAAATCCGTGTGTGCTGCATTTAGATTTAGAAGTGATCTTGGCTTTAAAAAGGTTGGGAATCACTGATCAACACGGAATCCACTGGATGTTTGAGGAATTACCTGTTCTGGGCAATGGCCTCCTGTCTCTTGAGGGCGTACTCTGCCCACACCCTCTGGGAGTCAATGAACTCACTCTCCCAGGGTTGAATGTAACGATACAAGTTAGGGATCAGCTGGTCCTCCTCGTGGCTCATACCCGACCGGAAGTGAGTGATGCCCACATCCGTCTGTTTGGACCACCTGGTAGGAAGGAAAGACATTTTAATTTCATAACCGCTTAAGCCTGATTTATACTTTGTCAGACAGAAATAGCTCACAACACGTTGCACACACGGCGTACAGAGGATTATGAATTAAGCACGCAGGCCTAATGTTAGCCTATAATGACATGCCCAAAATAGGGACACCAGGTTGAATGTGGTTAACTAATTTGTTGAACGAAAGTAAAAGACATAACCACTTAATTATTGCTATGCTATGTCTGTACACTAACAACAACAGTGTCATTGCAATGTCATAAATATCATATGCTGTGATGAAGGCTTTAAGTCAAAATGTGTCAGCTTTATTGTTGTGTATGTGATCTAGACTTGTTCCGATTGGGGATGTAATCATATACCCCGATTTTCCTACACGGATATTAAGGCACATTAAGATGTTATAAACAGCTCTATTATGTGCAGCCTACTGTCCGATCGCAGAGCCCAGCAGCACCATCTGCTTTTGCATCTCTGTTCTCCATAATACGATTCCTCACCAAAACATTGCTCTGCGCTCTACAGTTAACGTTATGGATATGATTTGGATTGTGATATTAAGCTGTAGTATTATTGTCATTCAACCACATCACACACACACTGAATGGTTAAATTATATTATATGTATGCTATTGCTATTACATATTCCCTTGGTTTGGAAAGCCTAGAATCACACTTGTGGGGACAGCCTACTCTACCACCATATCAAACTCTTGTCTTACCGTAAGTCAGACTGGGGGATGAGCACATGACCCATGGACAACATGCCCAGGCCGCCCAGCTCTTTAGGGGTGTAAAACACCACAGGGGGGAATCGACTGGGCATTTTGGAGTTGAGGCCAATCTTGATACGAGTCTGGATCTTGTTCTCACACTTGACCAGCAGATCTAGGAGCTCCTGTGTGTTGACCACCGCCTCACGGAAGTATGTCATCAGGCCAATCAGGGCCGTGTTCCACTTGTTCACAATCTGGAGGACATGATTAGACATTATCCTGACTGGTTATTTATCTAAATTACTTCAGTTATTAAATTATTTTCCCCATTGTGGCAGGATTATTTGCATTTTGTTTTGTCCACAAAAGGCTACTACTAGCTGACCTTGGTAAATGTGGTGGATCCTGAAGCCATGAGGATCTGACGCACTCTGTTGTGGAAGCGCTGCATGGATTCATCATCCACACGCAGGAAACACTGGGCTGTCCGTTCTTTGGTTACCTACACAGGAAAAACAAAACATAGAATGAGGACTTGTAAAACCAGGATATCCTGGCAAAAAAAAAAACTACTTTGCATTAAGTAAGCAAGTACGTTTGTGCAACTGTGCCAGAAAGGCCATACAACACCGCTAGTCTGGAAAGTGGGAAGGAAACAATCTTTTTGACCCATTTGGGTTTCTCCAGTGCATCCTTGCCTCATTTTGCAGGTTCCATACACCATCCTTGTGGGTAAACTCTTCATAGCTGGTGCGGCACTTGGGAAGAATGCGGCACTCAAAGCCACACATGTTGAAGAGCAGGTTGGGGTTGTCCTTGCTGTAGACCGACACAAAGCTGTTCTCCCACTGGATGGTAGTCACTGAACGGGGTAGACGATTCTTGATGTCCCAGAACACAGCACGACCACTGAGATGGATGGAATGCAAAACAGCCAACTATTATTACACATTGATAAGTTATGACTGATCAACCTAAATGGGAAAAGCATGCTTAATGACTGTCACAGAAACACATTTGATCAGAAATGACAAAAGTGTAACGGGGAAGAGTTTCAACATGTCGAGGCGTGTCTGGTAGTGCACAGACCGTATGTACATTTGACATCGTTTTAATGTTAAATGCTGTGTATCGCTCTCGTCTGTGATCCAGTGCTTTGAAATCGAGCATAAGAGAGGTGGAGCCGCTGAGCTACAGCATGTTGAGGGGCGGGGACTGCTGTGCGACCGAGAGGTAGAGAAGAGCTCCTCTACATTAGGCTACAGTTTACATTACTGTAATATAAAACAGCCGACAGTGTGAACAATAAATCAATGGTGATTTACTGCATTAGCCTATATTTTTGGCTGTAAATGAACGAATTTGGAGACTGCCACGAATATTCGAAAAACCTAATCTAGACAGTAGACTGCCCCACCCCCAGCTATTCATTTCAATGAATGTTGCTCACCAGCATTTGAAGCACCCAGAAGAACACTTTACTTCAGCATTTTCCTTGATTTGAGCACCAAATTTTGGTGCTCAAATACGTAAGACTTGAGCACCGAGCGGGCGCACTAGGGTTTCAAACGGTAGGAGCATGCGCAGTAGTGTTTTTTAAATGCGGAAGTATTGCAATCCCAGATTTTACCACCAGGCAACGGCAGCTTCAGTGTTCTACCGCGGTTCTGGGGGCTTGGGCATGTCTCCCCTTCTCTCTGCCCATCTACTCCCTACATTCTCCTATCAAATAAAGCTAAAATGGCCTGTACTGGATAATATCCTGAGGCATAACTCACAGGTTGACATCGTGCTTCATCAATCTCATGCGAGCATCACGTGGCCAGCACTTCTTGTTGTTGTAGCCCACAATGTTCTCATTGTTGGGATCAGGGTGCTCTGTCAGGTACCTCTGAATCAAGTCCCTGGCCTCATCAGCTGAAAACCTGCATACACACAAAGCACATGATTTACCATTTCAATATTTCAGGTATGGGACCGAATACATTTTCTGAATTTTTCTTTACATGCCCATTCTTTAGTCACAAAGCAGAAACCACAGACTGTAAGCGAGGCAGAACTTTGTCAACTAAGTTATACTTCAGTTATTTGTGTGACTCCACACCTGAAGAAGATGTGGATGCGGTCGATGTAGCGGCAGTATAAGCGAATGGGGTGAGCGCTCTCTGTCACTGTGTCCTGGAAACTGAGGAAGTCATTGGGCATCTGAGGGGGGCCAGCCATCTCACTGGCGCGGTGTAGACCTAGCACCAGCAGGTCCATCACCAGGCCATAGTACTGTACAATGAACGAGGCAAACTGAAGGCCTCGGATGATGCCATAGGAGTTGGTGTGGTTCATGTCCTGGATGTGGAGGAGAGAGAACAATATATTTAGATTCATTAAGGACTTTCTGGTTGCAAGACAGTTTTTAAATGCAGTAGGATAACAAAATACACATAAAATGATGGCACTAAAAACGGTAAACCATGTCTTCAGCGACAACACAGTATACACACTCAAATTACAAATAAAGTTCAAATCAAAAGAACAAATCAAAAAATGCTTAATAAATCAAAACATTTCTTTATCATGCAAATGTGATTTTGTTCCAAATCCACTGCATATTGTAGAAATAACTAAATGCTAGTGAAAATACATATTTAATATGCCTTTGGCCGACCTTGTAATTGATGACCACGTTGTTCTTGGCAGTCATGTAGTCAGCAATGTTGTGGTCCACAATGAGACGCAGCAGTCTGTTGAGCAGCGTCAGATCGATCTTCTCGTACATCTTCTCATAGCGTGACTCCAGCATCACGTTACACTCACCCTCCGTCGTCTCCCACACATCCTGCAAGTTGTTGATGCCTGGAAAATAAAATAAATTACATTATTTTAGGCAATACTCACTTGTTACTTGCTTATCAATGATTAATATTGAGCTCACTGCCCTCCACCCAAAACCACAGATGTGACAAGACTCAGACCCGGCTCTCCATTTACAGCTCTATGACTTCATGAGAAGCACGGACAGAGGCCTCACCTTGGCACCACTTGTAGACCAGCAGTGGTGGAGGCTCTGTGTCGGCAGGTTTGATCCAGGGAGGGAAGAGTCGCCTCTTGTCCGCCTCGTACCACAGGTATTGGTCGAGATAGGCGTCTGTAATCTTCTCCAGAGGCTCCACATCGTATACTGGGACCAGGTGGCTGTAGAGGTCCATGAACTCAATACCCACCTGGAGACAACAGGAATAGGGCACACCGACTGAGATGGATGGCAGGGTAAAGACAGGGTTGGGTAATGAAATTTGGTTCCTACTTGGAACCGAATGTGGATACCCATAGACCAGTGGTTCTCAACCAGTGGTCCGGGGACCACCAGTGGTCCTTGAGGGTGTTCCAGGAGGTCCACAGCTAAATGATGGAGTTGGTAACCAAATGGACCCTTATAGATCCATTTGGTTTCATTTTACGCTCTCAAGAGTAAAAGTATTGTTAGACATCTGCATTACTTAATTAAAGAACAGTTATTTTGATAAAAGTTTGCCTGTAGTCTCTTCTATGGTACCAACATCAATACAGCATGGAATGTATCCAACAAAATCGTATTCAACGATAACAAAATATTCTAAGTCTTTGAGTCTAAATCTTATCAAATGGTGGTCCGTGGCTCAAATGCCGAATAAATAATGGTCCTTGATATGAAAAGGGTTGAAAACCACTGCCATAGACATTTAAGGCTGCATTAATTGTATTTATTTTTTGTGCCACTTTGGCCTGAAATATCAACAAATCAAACTATTCTTAGTTAGTGTACGATAATTAGTTGCAAAGGGATTGTCACGAATCACGTGGACTGCTAAAACCCCCCGCCCCCCCCCCCCCCCGCATATCTATGCCTTTATAACCAAGACATTTAATTAAGTTACGGTAATAAGATTTGGTTTTAGGGTGTTACTGACCTCTTTGAACGCTCTCTGGGTGAGCAGGTGACGTTTGATCCTAGACAGGGCCTCGTGGGGGTTGTCGTAGGCCTGCTCGATCAGACCCAGCTCCTCTCTCTGAGACTGGTTCAGACGTGACTTCACACTGACGAAAAGAAAGTCAAAGAAATAAACAATATAATCTCACCCAGTGTGGAATTATCCAGATATATTCATCTTTATCTTGCATGAAAGTAGCATTGAATGCTTCAATGTTACCTGTAAGCCTCCTTGAGCCTCTCCAGGGCCAGGATGAGCAGTTTGGTGTCATGTTTGTATGAGAGTGGGGGAAAAGGGATGGGTGAGAAACGACGGCTCTCAAGCCAGTGCACGGTGGTGGTGTAGATGGCAACGGCCTCTTCAGCTGTGATGTAGGGACCATCCTATTGGCACAAAGACAAAAAACATTCCTCTTATCAAACCTCTATCAAGTATAGCTCACATCACATGTGACGCCACTGGATCAGGAGAGTCTGAGGACATAAGGATAACATTTTTCACTGCTTATAATTAATGTTAATGAATTAATAAACAAAGCATACTTATTTACACAGTATAACCCTTTACATTGACTACCTCTCTTCAATGAATCAATATACAACAATTTAGATGCAGGCCATAACTTGGACCTTCTAGGCATATTTTATTAAAAGACATAAATTGAGATTTGACCTTCATGCAACACCCGTCTATTATTGCAGGATTGGATTGCAGCTTTAAGTGGTTATTAAAATGAGCAGTGAAGGAGCTGCCCTCTAGTGGACAATAGCAATACCTTCAGGTAGTTGTGCTGTCTCTCCTGCTCTGCCTTCAGGTAGAGACGGGTCAGTCTCCCCAGGTTCTTTTTGCACACGGTCTTGTCCACAGTGGCTCCACGGCGGATTCGTTCACGATTGTAGTGGGCAGTGTTGGTCCACCAGTCAGCCTTGGCCTTCACGTAGCGCAGAATCATGTTCTCAATTGGGGTGGGCAGGCCGGGCACCTGCAATAGAAAACCCCATTAAGAAGCTACATTACTGGCTGAAATAAAGAGACAGTCAGTGAATTCAATTGCATCTATACAAATATTTTAACCTCTGCACTCTAAGTGCTTTAATTTACTGGCAAATAAAATCAAACTGTAAGCTTTAAGTGAGTTCTAGAAGGCTGACCTTCCAGGGGATGTTTGCTTTCCAGCATCTCCAAGACTCGCTCAGGTGCTGCAGGATGGTCCTGGCCTTGTTCTGCTTGATGCCTTCAGGCATCATGTCCAGGATGTCGTGCATCACGGCCGCACGCAGCTCCAGGTCAAAGTGGGACTCCACACGCTGCTTGGTCACAGTTTTGGCCACACCCTTTGAATGACGCCCTGTAAGGGTTATACATGGAAATCGGTTACATTGGCAAGGCTCTGAAATCATGCTTCAAACACAATTTAACTATTTGTGAATTGTGCACAAGCACTGGGGGAACAGCAGGGCTGGGGAGTGGTATGCAGACCTTCAAACTGCCTGGCCAGCAGATTGCCCAGCCACCTTTCCAACAGTGGAGTGATGCCTCGCATGAAGAACAGCCACACCCTCCAGCCAGGGGCCCAAAAGCCACAGCCTGGACCTTTACCCACAGGACCCTAGTCAACATACACACACATATTAAGTCAGTGTAAGTGTATAATGAGATGTTCTCAATAGTGGAAAAATAGTCCTTTCTACAACTTCACTGTTATGAAGAGCATAACATTTATTCTGTCAATGTACTCACGGTGTTGAAGCGGTAGTAGATGAGGTGCTTGAGGTCTTTGCACATGCGGATTTGTCTCATCAGCTTGTATTTGTAGCGGTACATGCCGGTCAGCTGGCCCACATGGGCAAAGATGTACTGCAGCCCGTCAGACAACTATAATATACGTATGGGCAAAGTTTTAAAACAATCATGATCATGGGCATGGCTACCATAACAGTTACAATATTATGCCATTCTGCTGATTAATGGAGGTACTTATACTATGTGCAAAAAACAGAACATGACTTCTTAATACAAACGCTTGCATAACAGACTCATTCATAGATGCAGATTGTAACACTGATGCCAAAGTCACAGGTCAAAACGTGTCCTTTGCTGGCGTGGGTGTCCATTACAGGATGATTGGTCCTACTGTATAATAAGGCCCTAGTTCCTACCTGGAATGCATCAACATTTCCCAGTCTGTACTGCACGTGGCTGTCGACCACCAGCTTGCTGAGACGTAGCACCTCTCTGCACAAGTGGAAAGCATTGCCGAATCTTGACTTCTTACGCTCCTAGAGGACAGGAACACAGACAACCACGAGTCAGAACATTTTCTTGGGACCAAGGCAGATGATACAGTCGACATCATTCTCTAAAGGAAATTATGTCTCTAAAATATGACACTTTGAGGAATTTGTGCATAGGGTCAAACAAGTAATGTAAAAAAGGGGCCCAGTGTAGAGCAACATTGGTATATTGCCAATTAGCTTTCAAGTCAAGGCATCCACTGGAATTTAGCACTTAACTCAATCATCGTCACTCGAACTTAACTACTGCGATGCCCTCTGTAATATGTGATAAGACTGCCATGGCAGATGTACCTTAGTGGTGAGTGTCTTGACTGGCTTCAGGTTAAAGTTGTAGTCAAGATGCAGGTAATTGAGGTTCTTTCTGTGGATGAGCAGATTCAGCATGTTGTAGCCCTGTCGGCACACCTGCAGACCCACTTCCACCCAGTCCAGCTTTGTGGACTGGAAGAATTTAGTGGCCTTGAAGGAACGGAAAAGGTACCTGGAAACAAATCGAAAACACGTTAAGCTTTTAAAAGGTGAGTAGCAGCAAAATGGTAGGCAATGCAAAAAAACAAGACCGAGTCCAATACCAATGCCTCCCTGTCTACTCTTTAGCTGTTCATAGTAAATTACCATGTGTGCAGTTTGAGAACAAAGACGTACAAATCACAACGCTGTGTTAATTGGCAAAGCTGCACAATTCAGGCTGGCTGCTTACAGGCATGGCGACTAGTGTTTCATGTCTCATTTGGCCAAATGGAAATAGCACTCTTCATAAATACTTCACCTATGAAACAAAGGTGCTTCACAATGTCCATGGAACTAAGAGAGACTTGTTGAGGGCAATTTTTGCTTGATTAGATAGGTCAGAGATAAGGGACACATGCACTATATGACAACAGTCGGATTCAAACTCAGCACACAATGAGCATGTGGTCTGTGCACTAACTGGCGGAGCCAACGGGCACCCCTGAGCGGCCTACTTTTGAATGGACAGACATACACAACATACACAATTCCTGTGACGGAATATCAAATATAATATTGGCGACAATAATGAAAATGTGCAATGAAATCCTCTGGTTAAGCAATGCTGTACAACACTCACCGTTTCTTCTGTGCTTTGGGTGGTCTGTGTTTAAGGGCATTGAGCACGTAGTACTTGAGCAACTTCTGGTATGACACACGCACCTTCACTGGCTGGCCAGCTGGACAATGCTCACGGTACCTGTCAAGTAACATTCACAGTTAATTTTAATTAACCAAGTTTCACCATTTGTTTTTGTTGCTAGATGTTTCCGGTTGTGTTTTATGCAGTTGTGCATATGTTATATGAATGTAAAATATCACATCTGGTTCAACATGCTAACCAGTTCTTGATGAGAGGGATGTCAATGGCACGCCTGGTCCGTCCGGAGCGCAGGTTGAAGGGACGTGGTGCCCAGAGCAGGGCGATACCATTGGCTGTGTTGTCTGTGTAGAGCGGAGTTTCCTTGAGGAAGGGCTCCGCATACTCAGGCAGTTCAAACTCCTCGTCATCTTCAGGCAAAGGCTCTTGACTCTGAGTGGGTTGGAACAAGAGTTTGCAAGGTTATGGTGAGGTTATATGATTCTAGTTCAATTCTAGATCACCTTGTCCACCTGCCACAACCACCAACTAACAGAAGTATATTAGTCATAAAAAAATATGTCTGAATGTTCACAGGTCAACAGCAAGTGCTGTAGGCACAACAAAAAAGACCATTCATTTTAATATTCCTCCAGTTCTTACGCATAGGCAAGCAGACCAATGCAAATGCGCCTTTGTAGGAGGACAGTGAATTCACAATTCAGCTGCACAATATAGCCAGGCTTACTTTGACAGAGTGTCTGTGAGAGATGGGATTAATCAGAGGGTCAAAGTAGAAAGCTGGCAGATCTGGATCCTCCGTCTTGATAAACACCACATTGGGTGTATGGTACCTGCAGAGGCACACATTTCTTACAGTTAATAGTTGCAGTGGGTATTTTGCATACAGCATATATTTGATCCCAACCTTAGGTGCAATAGTTTGGGGTTTAATGATTTATTATAGACTAAAATGGTTTGTATTACCGGTACATATACACAAAACACATCTTACAACAGCATGCCTTGAGATTGAGGCTTCACACCAAGGTATCATTTCCCATTTACAGCTTGTGCAGATACCTTCAAAATATAATCAAAAACAAATTCTACCTCTAAAACCAAATAGGTCCAACAAAATTGACAGCTTTTAGATTTGTTTTGATAAGTGCCTATTCATCATTCATTTATTTTGGCCAAGTGCCTATTCAGGGCAATTCATTCATTCATCCAACAAAGTCTTATGGAGTTTCTCTGACCAGGTGAGGTGGACATGGTGGGGCAGGTTGTTGTACAGGTACGGGAAGGCAATCTTGTACTCTGTCCTAATAGGCTGTCTGATGATGATCTTGTTGATGTCATTGAACTCATTCCAGTCTTCGTCCCTGTGGAAGGGTTAAAAAGAGGTCAATGAACTTAGTGTAACTACTAACATGGTGTTAACAGATACATTAAATATATAATTGCAAATATATCCTCCTCCCACAACCACCAACTAACAGAAGTATATTAATGATAAAATATGTCTGAATGTTCACAGGCCAACTGCAAGTGCTGTAGGCACAACAAAAAAGGACCATTCATTTTAATATTCCTCCAGTTCTTACGCATAGGCAAGCAGACCAATGCAAATGCGCCTTTGTAGGAGGACAGTGAATTCACAATTCAGCTGCACAATATAGCCAGGCTTACTTTGACAGACTGTCTGTGAGAGATGGGATTAATCAGAGGGTACTAACATGCTGTTAACAGATAAATTCAATATATAATTGCAAATGTAAGAAAAAGAGGACTAACAGCATACACTAGGGCATTCACAACTAATGATTTTTACTAGTCGACTCATTTGACCAAGTAGTAGTCGACTAGTCGAAATTTACATTATTTATTTTTTTACAAAAAATAAATATATATATATTTTTTAGGGGGGGGGGCATTGTTTTAATGCCATCCTACTACTATATTACTATTATTATTATCCTCCTGCCCTTATTTTTATGGCGTTTTAAGGGAAGCGCTTCTGGCACAGCAGCGTCTCCAAGGATTCCCATTGCCCAATAATAGGCTTTTATTGGGCATACTTTTGACCCCCTTTTGATAAAAAATAAAGTCAGGAGGATAATTATAATAGTAAGATGGGCCATTACTATGGCATTAAAATAAATAAATAAATAAATACATTTAAAATATATAAAAAAAATTAAAAAAAACTATTCGACTAGTACCAACAAAGTCGACTAGTCGACTAGTTGGTGAAAGCCCTAGCATACACTGCTAAAGAAAATAGGTTAGGATAAAATATATTTGCATGAACCAAATATACGGTATAACCTGTTGTTATAACAATATGTTCCGTGTCTGGGTGCTTATCTTCGATACAACGCATCATCCAAGTTTTTCCATAGCTTTTGAGGACGAGCTCTCGAGACACAAAACGTACTGGGAGGTTTTGTCAGAACATCTTCCTCACTATTGATTGAACAATAGATATATACAAAAAAAGCCCGAAATTTGTTTCTAGTAATACAACAAAAGCCAAAGACAGTGCTTGCAGCATAGTAGAGAACTTCTAAAAGGACCATGCCGGGTCAGCCAGTTAACTACCACTCAATATCCTTGAAATTACTGGGGATCATTTTCCAAATCATAGCGTGGTTTGTTTGATTTTATAGGGAGCTACTAGATTCCACAAATTTGAGGATGATGATTGCGTTTTAATTTTTTTAGTGATTTGAGAAGTCTAGTCTAATCAAATTTTGAATACAATTCAAACATATGTAACGTATTAACAGCGCAAAGGTGTTTGGCCAACAATGACTAGCATGATTCAAGTATGTTTATACAAATTCACTTGAACAAAATATATAAAACCAATGCAAAGTCTGAAAGTAATGTATCTATGATATACTATGGCTGCAGCTGTGAATAGATAATGCCATGTTGTGTTGATGGCAGTATGGTCATTTAACACCATCTCCCATCCCATTACTGGCAGATGTTCCTTACTGGAGGTTGACGTCTCTGACAAGGGGCTCAAACTTGGGTCCCCCGGGAATGGCCATGTTGAGGGCCTTGGAGGTGAAGAAGGCCTTGAGGTCAAACAAGTAGAAGTAGTTATAGTCCACCAGGTCAGTCAGTAGCTGGTTGGCCAGGCGGTACAAGGTGGACATCATAGGTAGGGTGAACTGCCAGCGACGGTAGGTGGTGCCATTCACAAACCTTGGGAGCGAGATTGGAACAGTTTCACACACCGATGTGAAAACATCACAGAATATGCGGAGATCAGCCAGAGATCTATCAATGGAACAATGTTTTATCATTTTCTACCACCATTTACTTAAATTTAAAGTCCAATTGTTGTCATGCTCGTTTCAATAACTATCATTCCTCCCTTACTTGGCCTTTTAACATGTGTTGCTTTAGAAACTTTTAGATTATTACTTCTATTACTTTTAGCAAAGATGGTAGGAGTCACTAAGATAGCAGATGAAATGTTAAGCCTAGGCCTAATTTATACTTTGACACATTTGCGAGGTTTTTGAGTCGACTCATGCAACAAAGTATAAGTTAGCTCCTAGGGTGTCTGTTCAGAGAGCAAAGCGGGATTTACTTGGTGGCGTCTTTGAGTGGCTGGTGCTCATAGAACCATTCCGACACCGAATTATCTTCCTCGAGGTCTAGTTCCATCTGGATGGCCTCCAATGGCTCCACATCCAGGATGTTATCAGCGTAGTCAAGCGGCGGCTCCTCATCGTCGAACGGTGGGAAGCGCATGCGTTTGAAGTGCCGACGGTCACGCTTTTCACGACGCATCATGATCCACATGGCACTGGGATGGGGAAAAGCAGATTAGGAGCAATGAAAATATTTATTTTAAACGTTTGAAAACGTTTTCCTTGATATTTGAAGCCTTTTCTCTCACAACTTTTTGGCTGTATAATTCAATCATCACGGTGTGACAAAAGCCTAATTACACAAAGATTGCTACTTTAACCGACGGCCTTACCCCCACTGGGCAATGTAGACAGGCTCTATGACCCAAGGGATCTCATTGACAAAGGAGATGGCTCCTGTGATGTGGTAGAGCACAGGCACATCTCGGATCTGCTCCCAGGGCATGGGCATGTTCTCCAGCAGCTTCAGCACTGCATGGGGCATGTACTTCAATGCTCTGAAAATAGATGGGAGGGGGATAGGGAATGACAATGAGTGATAGAATGCAAGTTTGAGTGTTACCAGATTATCAGTGAAAGAAATAAGATACAACAGCAGGCCTTTATTTACTGGCTTACGGAACTAATGAACGATCATGAGTTTTTACTGATTTTGGGCAGCTTTACAGCCAAGACATTAAAAAACAACATCACGTTGATTTTAAATAGGACCATTAACCCATTAAGACCTGAAGCCCGATTCTACATGTCTCCTAAATCCCAACAGTTTTCTGAAAAACCTATGTTTCTATATCAGTGGTTCTCAAACTTTTTCATGTCAAGGACCCCCAAAATGTATTTGGCCGCCGACCCCCATCTCAAAATATGTTGTGATAGGGACCCCCAGAAGCAAAGATTTTAGTTACAAATGTTCGCTTTAAAAGAATATATTCAAAGATTTGCACACATTTTCAAAAATAGCAGATCTACAAGCTTGTAGCGCGGCACTCGGTGCCGCGCTACGAGCTTGTATATCTGCTATTTTTGAATAGCCAAAGTATAAAATAATGTTTTTTTTTTGCTCAAATCTAAAAAGTGACACAGATGCGTTCCAGGTCTCAATGGGTTAATACCTTTAGTTTTGACACACTCGGATGCAAGACATTCATGCTCACCCCAGGTAGACCCTCTTGTCATGCCGAAATTTCCTGTTAGTCATGTCTCCATGGTCCCTGATGATCTTCCGGACATGCTCTGGAGGCATGTCCTCCTTCTGGGCATCCACAAAGCCAAACTTTCTCTTTTCAGAGTAGCGCTTTGCCTGCAACTGCTGCCATTTCCTTGCTAAAAGAGCAATTAACAATAGACAGACATGTCAAATGGTAGGATTTAAAAAGGTACAACATTAGCTGTTAACAGCAAACCGTCTTCATACACACATCAAAAATGAAGTTATAACCCACAAGTTTGAACCTCATACATACCTTTCTCTTGCAGTTTTTCTTCAGACATGTAATCTGGGAGCTGAACTGGAGGAGGTATGCCTGGTGGCATCCCCCCAGGGACCCCTCGGTAGGGAAAGGTAGATGCCATGGCGCCTCACGACTAAAAAGAAAAAAACAGAGGATTTGCAATAAGTAACAATGATGGTGTAAAGTATTTGCCAGTGCGCTTTTTTTTTTGGATTAAATACTTCACTAACAGTTTACAAAAAAGCACAGAGGTACAGTCTTATACAAAGATGCTAAAAGGATAAACCCAAGAAAGCACTATGACTTGTTTCCATTGGGGTCCTGTGTATTCAATTTGTCGAGACATTTAAAGACAAACAATAGTATACAACATATGCAAAATCATCATATAAACGAGTAGTAAAAAGAAAAAATATGTACAGTAAACAGTTGGGGGTGGGGGGCATTTATGGAGATATGCTTAAGACTTTTTTGCCAGTGCCAATATCACGTTAAAGCAATGACAATGCCAATGCTCTCAGTATTATCATCACACCATCACCATAGCCTAATTATCTGGCTGTTATAGCGTTAATCTGGCATTGAGAGATGATCAGATGAATGAATAAACACAAAGACTAGATAGTCAGTCACAAGCCAGGCTCTTCTTGGCTCTTTCCGGCGCGTGCACACACAGTACACACATCAACAAAGACTGAGCACTAGCTTATAACTCATTGAAAGCCACTTCACGTTCATCTAAACCACCAAGTTAATTAATTAGGTTTACTTAAACACACTTGGACATTCAGTCTACCATGTGGTTGTATAAACTATGAATTGTGTAACGTCAATCTGGCTAAGCCAGGCCAAGCCTGAATGGAGTTGCTAAGCTAAGGTTAGCATGAACAAAAACCCACGACTAAACTCAAGTAGCCACTGTTATATCATTCATGTCGTATATACAACCAGTTACCTCCTCCTCCTCAGGCAGTTAGTTAATGTCGACGGTAGGTAGCCTCCTCGGTCCGTAAACAACTAGCACATCGTCTATTTGAACTAAGTTAACATGTGTTTTTACCCGCTTTAAGGAACAGTGCGTTCCTGGAGCAGCAGCAACGACCAGCACACGATGGCGATGCGGATGCGCGGTGGCCAGTGTTGCCAGGTTTTTGCGAGAGAAACAAGCAACCAGGGTCTACGAAAATAAGCCCAAAAGAAGCGACTTAATTAATGGCCACATGACATGAGCAATTTCCATGTCTATATTCGTCAGCGATTTGAAAATAGACGATCTACAAGCTCAAAGGGCGTCGCATGATCTGCTATTTACAAGAACATTTAAACATTTGAACACAAATCTGGTGTGGGGGTCCCTAGCCTGGGATCAATGCCATTTTCGGGTTTCTGATCCGGTGTGGACGGAAATAACTTTACGTCATCAGGCGGCTGGAACCTCCGGTGCCGTGCACCTCCAAAATGATTCCCCCAGTTTAAAATGTGTTTAGTTTGGTATAATCATTTCGTTTCTTTTGTTATAATGATTGTTTGGTAAGTCCATCTTTTATGCTAACTCGTAGCGTGACTAGCGAGACTAAACTAATTGATTTGCAATTATGTGGGGAGCAAAAACAATGCGACGCCAACAGGAACCCACCACCGGAACAAGATATTTACTTTCTTTTTTTCTAAACCGGATCACAAGGCTCAGCTTAGAATAAATACCTGGCTTTCCTCCGCGGTGGAAAGTCTGGTGACACGGGGTTAGGGGGTCCCTGTACCCTGGCACAAAACATTTTTCAGACTCCGTGTGGTCACAATGCATACATATTAATTCGGGGGTCCTTGACATGAAAATGTTTGAGAACCATGGTTTAAACAACATTTAGGAAACAAGCCCAAAATAAGCAACTACACTTTAGAAACAAGCCCAAAAAAGCAACTTGCAACTAACCAATATTTACAAGCAACTTCAGAGAAAAACAAGCCCAAAGTCGCTTACAATAAGCGGACATGGCAACGCTGGTGGTGGAGCGCACTGGAAACCACAGACAACCGGTACGCCGTTTACGTCTACGTAACCACGCAAACAAAGAGGGGATTCGCTGAAAGATACGCAAACGTACTAGTTCGACGGCTCTATCTTTAACGTACCCGGATGAAGAGACCGGAAATTTTAGTTCAAGGTTCAAAGTTCAACTTGTTTTATCAAACTTTATCTGTTTATTTTAATGCACCCGTTGTGTCAGAATGCAAGGTGAAGTGCATGAAAACGTGAAGGTATTGTATTGTTTTGTATTGCATTGTAGGCTACAACAATGGCGTACAAATTATTAGAATGTTAGAGAAACCTTGGAATATTGTAATCTTACATGTTGTGACATTATTACTTTGTTTTTGTTGCTTGACTGACCTAGCTCCGTGTATGTGGGTGGGGGGTGGGGGGCACAGACAGGGCCTCCCACAGGGCAACAATTGTGTCATTTTTTTTGCTACTCTGTAAAGCTTTTTGTAAAACCCTACTCACTTTCAAAAATGCCCTAAAGAAACACCTTCAGGAGGCTGCAATTCGAAAATGGCCCCTGTCAAAGTCTCCCCCCCCCCCAACTCTTATTTTTTTCCCTCTCTTGTACATATTTTTTACTATTCATACCAGTAACCTGTAAGCTGATTGTATGACGTTCTAGTAGTGTGTATATCTGTCTGTCTCTTATATGTCATCATGATTTGTGTGCGTGGGGATCTCATTTTAAACAAGCTCAGTGCTTTATGAGCCTTCCAGTTTAGTAGACCTTGTATTGTGAATTTGTACTTCCATGTACTGTTGTTCTCATGTTCTTACTAAATAAAGTACATCATAGTACATCAATCAACCAATCAATTTTACAATTCAGTTGTATTATTATTTGTTTATATGTGTGTGTAATATGCATTTATTGTTGCTCTGTGTGTCTAGAAATACTATGGCTCCCGCCTGGAGTCATCCTGTGATCTGCAAACAAGTGCTGCCTCCTGCAGTTTGTCTGCCCGACCAACATCACAAGATGCTCTGAATGCATTGAACCTGGTTCACCCTGAAGTAGTTAAAAGGTAGGACATGGATTTGACCCTTGACATTCCTGACACACAAATGCTTTAAAGAATGTTATACTTTTCATATCCCCTGGAGCCGTAACACACAGCCACACAGTAAAATCCTGAATATTGCCATTTTCTCATATAAACTCTGGAAGATGTCCACTCACTCACTGTGAATTCTTCGGTCAATGGCATGCTTTATTCACACATGGGCTCAAAGCTGGCTATACACAGGTTTTGTGTATATTGTCTGGTCACATACAGGTCCTGTATGGAATGTCTAGATAAGTTCAGTGTTGCAGTGCATGTGTGAAAGCACATTTTAGTCTCAACACTGGGTTTTTACTGTGTGCACCTTGTCAGCAATGGACCCTTTTGCTGCAACTTGTATGATGCTTTTTTGGTTTACTCTGTAGATTCTTTGGCTGTGGCCTTCCGGTTCCAGAGAAGCTTGAGGGCTGCAGAGTTCTGGACCTGGGAAGTGGTTCAGGGAGAGATTGTTATGCTCTCAGCAAACTGGTCGGACAGCGGGGGCATGTCACAGGGATTGATATGACTGAGGAATTGGTAATGATGTGCTCATAAACATACTGTACACAAATGGACATTCCTTTCTACACACCTCACATTGGTGTGACTATGTCTCTTTTTAGATCCTCGCATCTCAGAAATATATCGAGTACCACAGAGAGACGTTTGGTTATGACAAGCCCAACACCTCCTTTGTCCAAGGTTATATGGAGAAGCTTGGTGAGGCTGGTATCCAGAATGACTCAATGGATATTGTTGTGTAAGTCTATTATCTAAGAAGGCAAATAGCATGTTTATTATGATGCTACGCTGAAACGTATGACCAGTCATCATCGCACAACAGATTGGTTCCATTCCAAAGCTGTTTTTTGTTAGATCTTTCTCAAATCTTCTTTACAGATCCAACTGTGTGATCTGTTTGTGTCCTGACCAAAAGAAAGTGCTACAGGAAGCTCACCGAGTACTAAAGGTTAGACTCTTGTACAATTGTTCTACTACTATATAAAGTTGAATTTGGGACAGGCGGTGTCTGTCTGTGGTGGGCACACAGTCGCACACATATGCCCATATATGGACTGTACATTCGCGGCCCGTTGTCATCAATACCATAACCCAATCACGGGCATGCTGCGCCGCTGATATGCATAAATCAGCTGTGTTAGGCAATGGTTTCTGTTGTGTCACAAATGGGACAAATGTCACTGTTTGTTGCAGAAACATGTTCTTTCCCTCCACCATATTAGGCAGTGGTGGAAAAAGTACTCAAATGTTTTACTTAAGTAAAAGTATCAATACTGCACTGTAGAAGTACTCTGTTACAAGTAAAGGTCCGAAATTCTAAATGTTTCTTGAGTAAAAGTACAGAAGTATTGGCATCAAAATTTACAAAAATGTTTGAAAATAGCCGATCTACAAGCTCACAACGCGATGCAACGCGTTGTGAGCTTGTAGATCTGCTATTTTCAAATAGCCTAGGTATAAAGTAGGGCTAAAGTGGTTAGTGTATGTTTCGTAATATCATAATTTATATCTGAAAAGTAACTAGTAACTAAAGTTTTCAAGTAATTGTAGTGGAGTAAAAGTACAATATTTGCCTCTGAGATGTAGTGGAGTAAAAGTATTGGAAATTGGAAATACTCCAGTAAAGTACAAATACCTCAAAATTGTACTTAAGTACAGTACTTAAGTAATTGTACTTAGTTACTTTACACCACTGATATTAGGTACACATGATCTCTGGAGTCATCATGTGATAACGAGCGTCAAACAGCTTTTTGATATGTCCTTACTATTTTAGCGACCCCGCAAAAGACCCGGCCATAACTTGCTCCTCCAAGGGAGCTAGCTCTCTTGGCGTTGCTTGTTACCTGCCGGTCAGCCGAGACCGAGCTGGAGTTCGATTCCGGCTCAGTGCGCGAAACGCTACATTGGTGTCGGAAAGTGGTCGAGGACCGGTGGAGCGTGCCCTTGCGTGAGGGACGTGAGTGAACCGTGAAGTGCGAGGGGCGCGCTTCTGAAATGAGGGGGTAGTGTAGCGAAAGACCCGGCCGTAACTTGCTACTTGCTTGTTACCTGCCGAACTGGAGACCGGGGCTCCATTCCAGGTTGGTGTGCGAAACGCTACACTATTTACCTGTATTTGGCTTCCAAGATTAGTGGGAGGGGCTTATTTCATGCAAAAAACTCCATATATCATGCACACATCCTATCAACCCCAACTTGGGATCGCATGTTGAGGGGCCTCTATACTATAGTGCTTGGCAACGTGTCGTCACCACGGGGGGCGTGGCTTAGTAGCTGCAGACATACTGGTGGGAGTCAATGTTAACCTGAAGAAGCATCTGTGTTATTTTTTGATTTGAGCTAAAAAGCTTTATTTTACACTTTGGCTATTCAAAAATAGCAGATATACAAGCTCATAGCACGGCACAGAGTGCCGCGCTACGAGCTTGTATATCTGCTATTTTTGAGAAATCTTTCAAATATGTGCAAATCTTTGAACATATGTCACAGGGAAATTGGCATTCCAGGGAAATTGAAAGAGGAGCGCTCGCTTTTAGGCGCGGGGCTTCGGCGCGAGGCGGGGCTTTTCGAGACACGTTTTTTTACGTGAGGCTCGCGAGGAGGAGGAGGAGGCGCGAGGCGGGGCTTTGATACGAGGCGGCGCGAGGAGGAGGCGCAAGGCGGGGCTTTGATGCGAGGCCGACCTGGCTTTTGTTGTTCCCCCCACATAGCAACCAGGAAGCTACGCTAGGGGAACGCTGAACACTCGTTCACACGCACACGTGATAATAGTTATTGTCCATGACGGAGGCGCGCCGACTCAGCAGAGCTTGAGGCCGAGGAGGCGCGCGTGCCCGCGCCGACCGGCCGAAGGTCTGCTAGTCGAATCAGCGCCATCCGAGTTGTGAACCGATAGGGGGAGAATAGATCTTTTCATGGGTTACAGTCTATGGTTACTATCCAGTGTCCACGACGACACACATGTGTGCGTGTGCGCGCATGCACACACGTGCGCACACATGCGCACACATGCGTGTGCATGTGTGCATGCTCACACATGCACACGCACACACGCATGTCCATGCATTGGCTTGCATTCATTGCCTTCTAGTGTTGGTTATACAAAAACAAGCGCTCCTTTTTCAATTTCCCTGGAATGCCAATTTCCCTGTAACATATATATTTTAACGAACATTTTAACTCAAATCCTTGCTTCTGGGGGTCCCTGGAACAACATATTTTGAGATGGGGGTCGGCGGCTAAATACATATCATTTTGGGGGTCCTTGACATGAAAAAGATTGAGCACCACTGATATAGAAACATAAGTTTTTCAGAAAACTGTTGGGATTTAGGAGACATGTAGAATCGGCTTCAGGTCTTAATGAGTTAAGTCAACCTGTTTATCCCCCACCAAGATGTCCGCCGCTCCAAATGACACTGTTGATGCCCCCTTCAGGATTTTTTGCTATGCACTATTGAGCAACCCCAAAAGTAATTTAACATCTGCCTATAGGGATGCCACAAATGTGAAATGTTGAACCATAGTATGTTGTAGAACAGGTATTAACCCCCACAGCATCCTCTGGTCCAAAAACTTTTACTTTTTGTTAATGGAACAAGAATATAGATGGCTCCATCTATATATATCACATTGGAGCAATTGCTTAAATTGCTCCATTGCTCAGGCGCCTATGATATACACGTACATACACTATGCACACATGTATCACTATCACTTTCCTTGTGCACGTTTATAATACAGGAGGGAGGAGAAATGTACTTCAGTGACATGTATGCCAGCAAAATGCTTCCTGATCACTTCAAGCAAGATCCAATTCTGTGGGGTAAATTACATTGATGCAATTGAATACCAATATAGCAGTGAAACAGAGTTATCTTTGGGCATTGTTGATGTTTAGAGTTTTGTGCAAAGCATCCATAGAGAAACACATTTTTGGGGCTGCTAATCAGTGTCTGTTGGATAGGTGAAGGAATGGGTGGCTCTCTGTTTTGGCAAGACTTCATTTCATTGGCCCAGATGGTGGGCTTCAGCACTCCCTACCTTGTTTCTGCCATTCACATTGTGGTCCATAACAATGAGCTCAAGGAAAAAGCAGGTAAAAAGACAGATTTTACATTTGATTACTTCTAGTGATCAATTTTCCATTTTGGAATTCATCAGCTTTAGTCACTCTGTGTACTTACCCCAACAGGTGACATCAAATATGCATCTGGCACTTACAGGATGTTTAAGTTGCCTAAAAATGCAGTCATGGCAAAGGCAATGGTAACCTATAAAGGAACCATAACAGATTTCCCAGATGAGTTTGAATTTGATTCATCCCACTCCTTCAAGGTAATGCTTAATTTGTAATTTGTCGAAAGACAGTGGCGCACCCTGAAAATAATAAATCTACAATCTCACAATGATGCAATGGGTTGTGAGCTTCACAAAAAAATAGATAATTATATCATCATTTATCTGTTGTGCCTTGCAGAAATATGTAGAGGTAGAAGTTGATGGGGAGATGGCATCTGTTCTCCAGACCTCTCGTTTCTCTTCTGATTTCAAAATCCAGATGTCGGATGAACCAGAGGCGAGTTCCTCAAACCCACAGCGACCGGTAAATAGTGCTCTAAACAGACATCATCTTTGCTCTAATGCATTTGGAATTTGAATATATCTAGCAAGTAGCTGCACCACTCTTCTTTATTTACAATCCCTATTAATATAATAATAATAATAATAATAACTTTATTTGTATAGCACCTTTCATACAAAATTGCAACCCAAAGTGCTGATTAGTTATTATGGCAGCAACAGATATCCTTGCTGGGGTCCACTAGACTAGACCTTGAAGTATACATAACATAATGTAACAAACTTACTAATGAGGCAATCTAGTACAAAGAAAACAAATGGGTGGATGCTTAATTAAATAATAATAATATTTGGACAATTGGTTTTGTAACATAATTCTTTAGAAGATTTGTGTGAATGTCATGTAAGGATATCATTTTGCTCTCTCCTCAGTGCTGTCACCTGAGCCCATTTCTTTTGTCCGACAAGCTGGGCACCGCAGTGAAGCAATGCTCCAAAATAAGAAAATGAAGAGATCTCTGAAAGTAATTGCCAGAACCTTGGTTGCACATGTACCATGTAACATGTCTAATCACAATCGCATTACATTTTAAAACTTTCTTTTGTGAATACAAATTTATTTTAACCAATCTGTCTGGTAGAATATGTTAATGCAGTGTAACTAACACACAACTTTGCTTTTTGGAGATGGTCTCCCTGCTCTTCTATTGAGAAATGTTGATCTAGGCTACTGATTGACAAGAGGTATTGCATAAACGGTGTAGGTGCCAAAATCCATCCCCAAAATGATCTTACGTGTTTTCAAAAGACTAGAGTCCACTTCCAAAGTGCATTTTGTTCATTTATTAAAACCTTTTTTTCTCTCCAAAAGGTGCAAATGAATCAAACAAAAACTGTACGAAAAAGGCTTCTGGTCTATCCTCAAGGCTGTCTTTCCCACTTATACCCACTGATAAAAGTCACTGTGACCCTGAACCTGACCTGACTTTATATACAGGACTATAATCACACATGTATCTAATCAAAGCAGCTGTTCTAAATGCTCTCTTGATTACAGCAGATAAACATTATGCACAGTTCAAATACTATTCAAACACTAAATACTAGTCACAGTGAGTGGCCACACTGTGGTATGTTGTGAGGCTGTAGATTGGCTATTTTAGCTGTTTGTGCCAAAGTTATTATCAAATATTAGCTTATTGTTTCGGAATGTTGCCCTATTTTGACATGTCCATAATAAGAATGCAGGGGTTTATGTGGATAATGGCAGACCCATTGAGTTGATTCATCAACACCCATTATGAGGATTCAATGTTAGTTTCGCATTCTTCTTGTTATCTCTAAGCACACCAAAATAAATTACAAATCAACTAAGTTGTTTTTGGCAATAAATTGTTGAATATTGAATGATGTATGGATATTCGTTTATGGAGGCCTATGGGAGTATCGTAACTCTCTCAATAGCTCTGGTGTGGGGTTTTCCACATTGTTTATGTAACTTTGGTAGTCATTTAAGGATTGGATGAAAACAAATAAAAAATAATTGTAATGCTCTACTTTTCTAAGAATAGGAGAAACAGGCATGTTTCAGGACCACTGGACTGCACTGACGTGAGTAATGAGTACACAGAAGGAGGAGAGGAGGCAAGCAACAGGTTCCATTCTGATATTTATTTTCTTTCATAGGGCAGTTCCAGCAGTAGTGGTGTGTATTCAAAAATAAATATCAGAAATTAGGTCAAACTGGGGGAAAAAAGGAAATGATCAAACAACTATCTGGGTGATACAGTATAAGATGATAGTCATGAAGTGAACAATACAACTAGCTGAGTAGATTCAATGAAAAAAATAAAATACTAATAAACATTGAGTTTACTAGCACTGTCCATGGTGCTGCTGTGTCTCCCCAGGCAGGGGCTCTTCCTGGTGCTTTTCCATGGAGTGACGAGTCAGTAACGATACACATGGGTCTTCTTTGGCTCCAAAATAGTCCCATGTTACAGTACACATACAGTATGTTCTGAAATCCCTGCTGCAGACATTTCTTATTTGTGGCCTCATTCCACAGCACACACCCTTACAAACACATTCATGTTGCAGCAACATATGATGTGCGAATAACTAATATTTCCAAAACATTAAATGTTTATCTATTATCCCATTTTGCTTCCAACAATTCATTACCTAAAAATGTTTTAGAAGTTAAGTAAGGGGTCATTAGAAGAATGGACTTGAAAAAAAGCACCCTTATCCGAAGAGACTGTCAGAGTAAAACACATCTTCTTTTGGTCTTTATTGCAATACCAGACACTTGGTTGCTGTACAGTGGAGTTTGGGAAAAAGGGAAATACAACGAGTGAACATACAACCTATTCCAAGTACATGACTCGGTTAAAGTTAATTCAGCTGACTCAGATAAAACTAAGATTGGAATGAAATTACAGTAAAGGAATTACAGAATATTATTTTCCAATATTATTCCATAATCCATATTATATAATTCTTTGGTTATTATGCCACTGCTGCATGTCTGTAAAAGGCATATTGTGTCATAGGGAATATGACACAATATGGTCGTGAAAAGTGAATTTCATTTATTCTTTAAATACCCCTGCAATTAATAGCAGGCTCTTTCTGGCAGTGTCCACTGCAAAGATGCAGAAACAACTGTTGTTGTTTTTCTCTGGAAATACAATGGTTGAAAGTGGATGCAGCCTCATAACTTGATTCCATATTCTATCCATTTGCTTAGTCCACTTCCCACAGTCTGTCTCTAAGCTGATATCAACATTTGTATTTTGGTCCCAGTGTATGTTCTGATGTCCAATATACAACAAAAGACAATCAATAATTTGTGGGAAACTTAGATGCAGTTCAGATGTACTGTATGAGGTGACCAGCAATTCAAAAGTAACATCAACTCTTTTGATTGTTGTAGCGTGAAGGCACAGTTGGACTAGTGACATAACAGCTTTGATAGCAACACATCTGACTGTGGTTCCTATGCAACTGTTATGTTTGTATATTCTCTGTGACACAAAAAAGTAATCAATCTGGCATTAAATGTGCTAATATGCATACAGTACAATAAATAATACAGGATGTAGGCTGTATAAAAAAATTATCAAGAGATTATTTCAACTAAGTAAAAATGTGGTTAAGCTTTACAATTTGATCAAAGAAGTAGAAAACATACCCATCAGAGGGTAATC
The DNA here is from genome assembly GCF_963280865.1 of Gymnoscopelus braueri. NCBI lineage: Eukaryota > Metazoa > Chordata > Actinopteri > Myctophiformes > Myctophidae > Gymnoscopelus > Gymnoscopelus braueri. Next base: position 32,091,404 of record NC_137606.1, read on the forward strand.
ACCAACCAGGGAAAAGCTTATTTTTATAAATATAAACATTAAGTAAAAAAAAAAGAAATATTTGATTTTCATAAACAGCTAAATAAAGGCTCTCAAAGTTCTACGTATTTACAGTATAATGCCTCTGTGATGATCAGTACAGTCATTCTCTCATCATTCTCTCAAGCACAGTATACCTTCTCTACCAAAACAGCATCATGTCCTCAATAAAGATCATGTAAACAGATAGATGGGATTCAATTGAAGCCAGTAGATGGGTAAAGAGATAGATGCTGTATGGAATAAACATGCATGAGACCTCCATGAGACCTATTTGGAAGTCAGATAGGTGGGCCGCAAACGCTTTCGAGATATTCAAGTGGACCCTGATCCAGAAAAGGTTGGGAACCACTGGTACCTGAAGCCTGTCGACCCACAGCTGATTTCTTCCTAACCTTTCACCCTTCCTCAGTGCCAGCGACGCCCACTCCAATATAGAGACATGTATTACTGAACGTTCTGCAACATTCAGTGTGCGTTGTCCTGCCTTACACACAGTGATTGAAGGGAGTCCAGTTGTCTGAGGTAAAAAACGGTGTTCATAAGATTGCTGCACAGCAAGATACATTTACATGCCCACCAATCATTTAATCTGTAATCATGCCTACAACTTGATTCAGGTAAGCACAACTCGGTTAGCTCCTAGATCTCTACTTCATCTTTGAATTCACCACCATGTACACTAATATTTGTAAAGGTCCAGTCAGTGAAATGACAATTTTGAGGTCAAATTTATCAAAGGACATGTTAGTTATCCAATTAATTACATCTGATAACAGTGTAGAGACAAATGCTTTTTGAAAAATTCTCCCTCTGGTTGTCAATGGATTCAAACCGATTTAGAACGCCAATCTACTTCTTGGTGTAAATTCTGTCAGTTTCCCAGAGGTTTTAATTAACTGATTGGCTGATAATGTGCATAGTTAATCAGGCACAGTCTGTCAGACAGTAGCAAGTCAGCCAAAGCTCTGCCTCTAAAAATCCTGCTGTCATCTAGTCCCTCCTACTGAACCCTGTTACATCAACATTCTTGACAAACATCCAAAATAATGGGCTAACATTTCAGCATTTTCATATGATATCCAAGTAGATGCATATTGGATCTCATTTGACTATAACACCCATCTCTACCATCACTGTGACATACATCCATGTAAACCTGTGTAACTGGGGGATATGAAGTTAGTTCCAACCATTTTCAGTTTAATCAAACCTGAATCTGGTTATACATCAAAACCAGATAGATTATCATGAGCATGTAAACACATGGACCATGGTCCACGGTCCTTGGTTGTGGAGCAGGTCAGATTGTTGTTAGATTCCTTTAGCACCAATGCATAGTATGACACTGCAAACAGGATGAACTTGCACATGAAAAGAGCTTGTTTTCTGTGCACAGAAAAGAGTCCAGGGAATGATGTGAGAGAGAGCCTTGGTGTTTTGGCTTATCTTTCAGCCTTGATCTTGTAGCGGAGGACGAGGTAGGTAGCCAGACGCAAAATGACAAAGAAGATGCCCAGAACAATAAAATCCATGTAGATTACGCCATCGTCTACATCCAGAAGCTGAAGAACCTCCTCAGGCTGTTGGAACTTACACACCTTCTCTGGACAGTCCAACTCAGTACGGTTCATCCCATATATGGACAGGATCACTCCTTCAAAGCCATACCTGAATACAATAGACTCTTTATTTCCTTCAGATTCACAGAGGTAGATATAAAATGGAAAAGACACAATAAATGCACCAATCGAAAGAAAGGATACCATTTCAAAGCATTCAAAGTGCTAAAATATGTCCCTCCTCATTGAGGGAAATTCTAAAACAACATACGAAGATAAAACATCTGTTTCAGTTGTACCTTAATCGCTGACATAGGCTCTGTGCAGAACTGTAGTCCTGGGTTTCCAGAAGGTGGCATACCCGTTTCTTGTTCATTTTCTCATTTCTGGTTTAAATCTGCTCCTAAGCCAATCAAATGAAGCTACGGGAAACTGAACTGGAACTGGAAACTGGTATGCCACCTTCTGGCAACCTGTCCTATTATGCACAGGTCCCATTAGGAATGTCTCACTTCTGGGAGACGAGGAGGTCAGACAAGGAGAGAAACTAACCTGACATAGGACACATAGGAGATCCATTGTAGGTAACTGGGGATGGTGTCGAAGTTGACAAAGAATCCAGAAAAGAGGAGAACTGGGATAGCAGTGACAGGACCCACAAAAGTCGCCACCTGTAAGCAGACACAACATATCTGATGTTATCTGCTTTTTATCCTAACCTATACCAACCATAGACAGTAAAAAGTATGGACAACGTTACGCCCGTAGACTCTACAGACCGTAGACCGTTCTATATCCGGTCCGAAAAATGTACACAGAAATGAATGCTATTGGTTGGGACCAATGCGGGAGTGGGTAATTAATGCTATTGGTTGTGTAGCTTGTCAATCAAATCATCACAAGGTAGCCACGCCCCTTGTACAGCATACCCTACTTTATCATTAAAAAAAAAAAAAAATGCGACCATAATTTACCAAAAGCATATCATGGTGATTGAAAGAAGACTTTAAACTAGCGACTGGCAGCATATAGTATTTATGACAATGTTTATTAAGGTAATAAAATCAAGTGTAAAGTTTGGCAAAAACCCATCCGCTTGAATGGAGCCTAATTGCTTCTGACACTAGCAGGGGTGAAACAGCAAGACTACAGGCCATTCATATGAACTGTCACTTCCTATACAGCCTCAATTTACAACTCAGAAGCTGGCCCCTTGATAACAACCTAAATGCAACACGTTCTTATTGTCACATTCAATCGCCTAAGGAAAAATAATTCAACCAAATGATCTATCATTTCAACCTATCGTCACATAATTGGTCCTCACTAATGCTCAAGATAAAATGATACAATGTTTTTCGTCTGTGTCTCAGAGGAGGGCTGTGGACAGTTCAGAAACCCACCTACCAGTGACATCAGCATTAGGTTTGTTTTTACAAACGAGATTTACATTTTGTTTTGTTTTGTTTTATTAACGTGAGAACAATGGCTTCTATTATAACATGCTAACGTTCCAGGAATAGAAATCCTGCGGTTTCTATTAGCTTGGATTCCCAAGCGAGGATGTCACTGGTAGGCGGGTTTCTGGACTGTCCACAGCCCTTCTCTGCACAGACGGGGTAGAAAAAAATTGTACGACAATATTATGAGCATAATTGAGGACCAATTCTACGAAGATAGGTTGAAAATGAGCGAAGTCGTCCTTTAACTTGTGTTACACTGTTTAATTTCGTAATTAAGAACGTAAAGAGAAAATATGACTATCAAGATGTATCGAATGTTGAAGTGTACCTGTAGCGAGGTGGCGGCGGCCCCGACCAGCAGGCCCAGGGACTGGGCCACAAGGGCAGTACAGGTGGAGAGGGCTAAGAAGAGCAGGAAGCGGATAGCTTCAGGAGGCTGCTCAGTCATCCAGTACACTATGCTGCAGTACATGATAGGACAGATCACCTGAAAAACACAACACTCCTTTACTATATTATCACTCTTACAGCAGTGTTTCCCAAACCTTTTCAGCTCTAGACCGAAAAGATACATTTGGTGTCTCACAGAGACCGAAACGTACACAAATATATCATGATTCGAATTACCAAAAATGAGTCGACTCGAGACCCATTGTTTGGGAACCACTGCTTCACAGTATAACACGGTAAATATGTCTTCTGTTGTTCTCAGACTGACCTGGAATGGAATATCAGCCATGGTCTTGGCCAGGTAGTAAGCCTTCAGGCTGTACCAGTAGTTGAGATGTTCCCTCAGGAACACAGACATCTCCAGAGGAACTGATGGTGGATGGAATATGAAAACATGGTTTCCAAGATACATCAATTGCAAGTCTTTTGTTCAATGTATACTCCATGTCATTATTGGCAACACATATCCCACCCGAGCACCTATCTGCTCCCTTATCCATAGTCTGTAAGAATAGCACTTTACTACAGTCATCATCAATGTAACAGTTTTTACAGATCTGTCTGTGTGCGTGCAATCCGTGCATGTCCGTTTGTCTGGAGCTTTGTCAGCACCAAATGTATTGTGCACACTGCCAGTAGGCTAACTTAGTACCCCCCACCACCACTTTTTATACTTATACTTGACAATCAATCAATCAACCAGTCAGCCAGTCAGTCAGTCAGTCAGTGAATCACTTAAACATGCCTATAGAAAATCCAATAGGCCTATACCAAAGCAGTATGGGTAGCATAATGGGTTAACGTCAAATGTAGAAGGTGTTCTAATATTATTAAATATATTAAATATTTTTCTTGGTCTGTCTGTGTTGAAAAGACTCACAAGTCAGCACAGTTGGCATGAGCGCTCCAAACATGATGAAGAGCATTGAGAAGAAGAGAAAGCCAGTGTTGTTGAAGACCTTGCTGGCATCATTGCCGATGTTCAGGTAAAGCAGTCCTATCAACACACCTATGGAGATGTGTGACATTAGTCTGAGATGAAACAATACCTGGGAACCCAAAGGAAAAAGACAAGATTACACCCGAGTTAAAGTTCCAAGTATTCCAGAGCAGGACAGCCAGGTAGTACAGGGACTCTGAGTAACTTCTGCCTGATTGCAAAGAATCCCTGCTTTTCCTTTTTTTTTTTGGGGTGTAAAATATTCATGCATGTGTATGGTTTAAGAGACCAATTTGTCTATTTTTTCTCTCCTCCTCACACTTGCACACATAGGTCTGATTATTAGGAATTTCACTGCATACATCACTATTATTATTAGGGCATGCGTCCTGGTGCAGATTTGTGCTCTACTGAGCAAACCTTTTTTCTTTGATTCTGTTTTGTTTTACATGCTTGGTATTAAAGCTTGTTTTATGAATGAAAAACAAGAGATTAATATTCATCCCATAATTGTCCAACTGATTTAGTCACACCTGATCTCGGCATATTGTTATGAATGTTCTCTTGAAGAGGATACAGAACTGTGTCCCGGTGCTCGTGGCAAATGTATGTCTCTCTACATGGCCGGAGTCCTGAAGAAATGGAAACAGGTCATATTAATGTCAGAGATTAGATGAGATAAAATGAAGAAGATATGATATGATACGATACGATGCGACGCGTCGACATAAAACTTTATTGCTCCCTGAGGGGAACCCTGGTTGTTTGGCAGCCAAGAAAGTTATGTACAGTAGCTAAAGTTACAGTATGATCATAGAAGAAATAATTAGCAACAGAAGGTACAGTAGGTGATAACAATAATAAGTTAGGTGTAGTACTTTTGAAGATGTCATATAAAAAGCAACAATGAAAAATCTATAGAAAATCCACATCGTACGCTGTATAAAACAAAATCAAACCGGAACAAAAATGCAAAACAAGAAAACAAGAATAAAATCGTACAGAAACAGAATACAACCAAATTAAACCAGAATATAAAAAAATCCCAATTATTGTCATTTTAGATACCACAGGTGTGAACACACATGTAAACACATGCCCTGTACATATCCATATGGTGTAAACCTATGGTACATAATTTCATTTCATGGATGGCTGTAGCACCACCATATCCCACAGTGTGGCGTGTATTGATGAGTACCCACCTTAGTGCTGTTCATCACACAGACGGAATCGTCTTTCTGGTCACACAGCTTCTTCTTCTCATCTAAGGCACACATTCCTCCCTGCACCGCCTCAAACAGCACTGGGTTCATGTCTCCATACTCTCCTGATGCCACCTCAATGACTGAGGAGATGGGTACACCACAAATATGAGAAATGTTTCACACTTTTGTTGTCAGTCCTCAACACTCTTTGTGTTGTAATGTAGTACAGTATTAAGACTATATGAGTCAGTTACCTAAAGCTCAGGAGCTAACAATGAACAATATCCAGTGCATCTTCTTTAACCACTTAAAACCCAGCATTGGTATTGTGGGGAAAGCTTTCGCTGAAAATAGCCGATCCACAAGCTCACAACGCGACGCAACGCGTCGCGTTGTGAGCGGCTATTTTAGTGATCGGCTATTAGTGATCGGCTATTTTTTTTTAGTGATCGGCTATTTTCAGCGAAAGCTTTCCCCACAATAACAGAGAAGGCAGTAATATTGAGCCCTGAGGGTCTCCGGTTACCCATATGGAGTTTAAGTGGTTAAAGGACCTACTATTTCTACATGTTTTAGCCCATTGACCTTGCATTACATTACAGTGCTACAATACCATCATAGTTTTTGGGCGGTGAAACCGCCCCTATATGTGAGGTTTGGATATTTGCACACCAAATCCTGCGCTGTGATTGGCCACCAGTGTACCCCCCTAACCCTGCACCGTGATTGGCCAATCACAGTCTATTCAGGACTGTGATTGGCTAGGGAAACATGACACATGTGCATAGCCCTATAAATAGGACTATGCACTTAAAAAAAACATTTATGGGTTTTTTTTTTTTTTTTTTTTTTTTTTTTATGGTTTAAAAAAAAAACACATTTATGTTTTTTTTTAAGTGAATCGTCAGAATCGGAATATGACTTTCATAAAGAGTGTTTCAATAAATGTATTTATTTTTTGTACATGATTGGTTGACTCCATTCACACCCTTAGCCCAGTATTGTGATTAGCTAGCAAGACACCGCCCACTTCACACTGGGTGTGATTTTTAGATGTTTAATGCCTTTTTCCTACTGTCCCCCCCCCCCTTCAATTTCTCCCCAATTTAGTCTCCCTCACAGGATTTTCAATGGCAAAACTTAACGTGTGCCGTGATTCATCCTTTCTCTTCTCTTGTCAGTCAGATCCCCTCCCCGCTGAACAGGCACCCCAATCAACCAGCAGGGGTCACTATATGTGAGGTTTGGATATTTGCACACCAAATCCTGCGCTGTGATTGGCCACCAGTGTACCCCCCTAACCCTGCACCGTGATTGGCCAATCACAGTCTATTCAGGACTGTGATTGGCTAGGGAAACATGACACATGTGCATAGCCCTATAAATAGGACTATGCACTTAAAAAAAACACATTTATGGGTTTTTTTAAGTGAATCGTCAGAATCTGAATATGACTTTCATAAAGAGTGTTTCAATAAATGTATTTATTTTTTGTACATGATTGGTTGACTCCATTCACACCCTTAGCCCAGTATTGTGATTAGCTAGCAAGACACCGCCCACTTCACACGGTGTGATTTTTGGGCGGTGAAACCGCCCCTATAAGTGAGGTTTGGATATTTGTACAACAAATCCTGCGCTGTGATTGGCCAAAAATGTACCCCGCCTAACCCTGCACCGTGATTGGCCAATCACAGTCTATTCAGGACTGTGATTGGCCAGTGTCACATGACACATGTGCATAGCCCTATATAAGAAACCATAACTTAAAAAAAACCATACATTTGTTTTTTTCAAGTTATGGTTTCTTCCATCATAAAGAGTGTTTCAATAAATGTATTTATTTTTTGTACATGATTGGTTGACTCCATTCAGTATTGTGATTAGCTAGCAAGACACCGCCCACTTCACACAGGGTGTGATTTTTAGATGTTTAATGCCTTTTTCCTACTGTCCACCCCCCCCCCCCTTCAATTTCTCCCCAATTTAGTCTCCCTCACAGGATTTTCAATGGCAAAACTTTACGTGTGCCGTGATTCATCCTTTCTCTTCTCTTGTCAGTCAGATCCCCTCCCCACTGAACAGGCACCCCAATCAACCAGCAGGGGTCACTAGTGCAACAACAAGGACCCAATCCCATGCAGGCAACTTGGGGTACCCAGGGGGGGGTCAACCCTGGACTCTGCGACAGTGAGTGTTTTACCTCTACATTTCAGCATGATATTAAAATAAAATAATCTTGTGCTGCCTTTATTGTTTGTGAAAGTTACATTATCATTGTGTTTTAATGCAGTTGATTTGAAAAGTCTAGACGGAAATAATCCCCGAAGAAAAGATTTGTATTGACATACTGAAGTCTGCAGGGTTGTGGTATGTAGGACAGTGCAAACCCAGGGTCTTCAGGTAGGGGATGAGGTAAGGCACTGTGCCTTTGTAGATGCACTGACCCTGGCTCAGGATGTACAGCTGTGGAAAGACAATAATAAAAAGGAAAAGAAACGTTATTGTCTGACTCAGAGCCGGCGCTAGCTGACAACGGTCAGCCCCCGTAAGTACGGTCGCCCCCTCAACCAGAACAGAACAGCATTGAGTTTGTGTACCTTGTTAAACATCTCAAACAGCCTGGCACTGGGTTGGTGGATGGTGCAGATGATCGTTCTTCCTCCCAGAGCCAGAGATCGCATGAGAGAGACAACCTGACAAGATGATGCGCTGTCCAGACCACTGGATAAATAGACAGACAGGCAGACAGACAGACAGACAGACAGACAGACAGACAGACAGACAGACAGACAGACAGACAGACAGACAGACAGACAGACAGACAGACAGACAAATAGAGGGGACACAACTGTCAGTTTTGTGTTTATTTATGTCATCAGTTTTGTGTTTTATGACTATTGTAATTGCCATGTGAGGTCAAAAAAGGTCTGTCTTCTACAACTACTCCCATACATTTCTTGTTTAGCCTAATGACCTGACAAGCACCCAAGCATTGTTTGACAGTTGTTTGCACTCATATCTGTGTACAAGTCACAAAAAAAACACCTCATGTGAATGCTGAAATAAATGTCAGTCTTTTGAGTGGGATGTGGAAAATATCCCAAGCCAATCATTGCTGTGCTATAACTGGCCAAGCAAGTTCGCTCAATGCCCAACAAGCAAAATTAGAAGTTCCCTAAGGACAACTTTGTTTTTTTACAACCAAGGTTTATATTTTAGCTTGTAATTAAAGTAAATAAAAGATGAGAGTAATTCTTTTTCATTTACTGCATTCTGTCCGGCAGGGCCGGACTGGAACCAAAATTCAGCCCTGGCATTTTGGTCCGAACCGGCCCACCACCGGCCCACCACCCCCACGGGGTGGTGGGCCCAACGGCGTTTTGTCAAAAAAAAAAGCGTCAGCCCAGCAACCCTATGTAAAGCATAGGCCACCACCTAGGTTGCACATGAACTCTGCAGCCGCACTGAGGCCACTGCTGGAAAGCATCCCAGTCAACATTAACGTAACTTATAATTGGGCCGCGCAACCCGGAAATGACCGTAATAATCCTAAAACGGGAGCAAAAATATCTCAACATTATTATTTTTTTTGGGTGGCCCAGTGGGTCCATTTGGCCGGTATGCCAAATGGCCAGTCTGCTACTGCTGTCCGGTGGCTAATTGGCTATATGCCTTTTTTACACAATAAAATAGGTCCTGTGGTCTTTGATGGCCAGATGTGAGTTATTGGGGGCTAGAAGAGCTACTGTAAATAATAATAAAGAAAACGCCGGATTATTGTGTAAAAAAAAAGAAGACATATTTAGCCAATGCCCCCTCCCACTGTAAAAAAGGTCGCGAAAATTGCTAAAACTATTAGAAAGCAGTACATTTTTAAATTTTAACACTCATCTTTTATTTACTTTAATTACAATCTAAAACATCAACTTTGGTTGTAAAAAAAACAAAGTTGTCTGGCTACCCCTTCCCCAGCACACCCCACAGCCAACACCTGTAGTGTTGTAACAAACTTTCTTATTTCCTCACCTGGTGGGCTCGTCAAAGAACATGACTGGAGGGTTGTTAACCAGTTCCAGGGCGATGGCCAGCCGTTTACACTGTCCTCCTGACAGGGATCCGGTGCGGGTATGAGCACACTCCTGGAGCCCCAGAGCAGTCAGAATCTCATCCACCTACAAGGTTAGTGTGTTGAAAACACATGGATTCATTTGGCTTTTTTTCCCGCAAAGGAACACACATCTTAAAGGAGGACTTCACCCATTTTCAACCTATCTTCATATAATTGGTCCACACTAATGCTGATATAATATGGATACATTTTTTTCTACTCTGTCTGTGTCTCAGAGGAGGGCTGTGGACAGTTCAGAAACCCGCCTAAGATTTCAAGATTTTATTTTTGGGCGGTGAAACCGCCCCTATAAGTGAGATTTGGAAAAATGTACAAATATCTGGGGCAGTGAAACCGCACCTATAAGTGAGGTTTGGAAATTTGTACAATTATCCTGCGCTGTGATTGGCCAATCACAATCTATCCAGGACTGTGATTGGCCAGTGTCACATGACACATGTGCATAGCCCTATATAAGCAACCATAACTTAAAAAAAAACATAACTTGGTTTTTTTTAAGTTATGGTTTTGTCCATCATAAAGAGTGTTTCAATAAATGTATTTATCTTTTGTACATGATTGATCGACTCCATTCAGTATTGTGATTAGCTAGCAAGACACATGCTGTGATTGGCTAGTGATACATATGACGAAACTAATCTAAAACCACTGTGATGTAACACTAGTATATTACTTAGATACTGTCCATTTCGTGAGAACAGTAAAGTAGAAGTCAAAGATCACTATGGCTGAAATGAGAAAAGGGAAAAAGGATATTGAGAAGAAAATAGAAAGTCTTCCTAGAAGTGGCTCTTTAAGATCAAAGCATATATCAGAAAAGGTTAAAGATGGAATTGTGACAAAGCACAGATCTGTCCAAGGTTACAGAAGAATTTCAGGCAAACCTAAGATTTCGAACACAGTTACCAACATAAATGTAAGAGACGAGACTTGGTGGGAAACGTAAAGAAGAACCCAAAAAAGGAAAAGGAAAAGGATATAATGGTAAGATCAAAGGGTATTCCAGAAGAGCTCAAAGACAGAATTGTGGCAAAGCACAGATCTGGCCAAACTTACAAAATAATTGCCGCTGCAGTTAAGATTTCCTAAATAAATAATTTAGTATGTATATATGTAAATATATAACAATTAATTTTTTTTAACCATTGTACATCGGAATATGACTTTCATAAAGAGTGTTTCAATAAATGTATTTATTTTTTGTACATCATTGGTTGACTCCATTCAGTATTGTGATTAGCTAGCAAGACACCGCCCACTTCACACAGGGTGTGATTTTTTATTAACATGAGAACAATGGCTTCCATTATAGCATGCTAACCTTCCAGGAATTGAAAGCCTGCAGTTTAAAAAATATATATATATTTTCTATTCGAATTAATTCCCCATCGTTGATGTCACGTTTCTGAACTGTCCACAGCCCTCCTCTAATACACAGACCGAGTAGACAAAAATGGTACCATATTATCATGAGCATTAGTAAGGACCAATTATATGAAGATGGGTGAAGTCGTCCTTTAACGTTAAATCTAGCAGCATGACAAGGACCAGCAAACCACCTCCTGTTGAGGACAACGACCCTGATGAAGACCAGAGTATGTCACAACACATTGCTCGTTTTATCATGTACTTTTCTATGTACATACGTTAAAACAACAGTGTACCTTGGATCTGGATCTTATTTTTACCATCCTACTAAAGAAGAAATAGTCTATTCAAGCAATCGGTCCTTCCTTTTATTGAATTCAATCTCCCATTGTTATCTTCCTGTTGAGGCTTTGAACAGTAACATTGTAATACTGATTGTT
>NC_137606.1:32105505-32126894 GCF_963280865.1 Gymnoscopelus braueri
TGTGTGTGTGCGCACAATCATGAACCAGGAGAGTTCTTAGCTCTTACCTGTACCCAGCCAGGATGTTCATCAAGGTGGACTTCCCTGCCCCAGACGGGCCCATGATTCCTACAAGCTCCTTGTTGCAGAACCTTCCAGAAAGACACTTCAGCAAGGCTTTGAAACCTGAAATCATGATCATAATCATAATATAATTTTAAACTGTGAAACTAAAAGTGAGCATAAACAGGGCAGGAGGCATGCAACATTGTCAAAACAATTACCATTTACAATTTTGGCATTTAGCACATGCTCTCCAAACTTAAAGTGCAAGATCAGAGTAAGCGGCATGAACTCTAGTCAACCAGCAGGGCAAGTGGTATAGTAAATAGAGTAACAAAAGTAGAGTCCGCACAATGGATCAAGCTCCAAAAGTTTAAAATGTATTCTCCACCATAGTACGTGAGCTCTTCCTCAGACAAGGAAAATACAAAACACACCTACATATTGTTGCTGTCGGGCAGAAAGCATCAAAAGTAGCAGATCCACAAGCTCGAAACACGGCGCGAAGCAACGCGTTTCGAGCTTGTAGATCTTGTAGAGCTTGCAGATCTGCAAATACACAGTGACAAAACACCACAAAGGAGTGTGGACTATATTAAATGAATTATTAAATTAAACCCAACCTCCTATCGCGGACACTCTAACCACAAGGCCACTGAGCTGATCGTTCCCAAGTAGGCCGATAAATAATGTCTCACAGGTCACTATTGTGTCGCAATCCACCCGTGGTAAAACGTCTATACAGCACTATTTTATGAATGCAGGCATCATCACTTCCATTTTAAATACATTTTAAAGCATGTTTTCTTTTCTTTCTCTTCCCCCCAACCTTTTACTGTCAAGTGTCAATACTGATATACATACTGTGTGAAACCTTAGCTGAAGTCATGGGATTCCCTGAAGGGATATTGGCTCAGCTGTATCGATAGCCTGGGGTGGTGATCACCCAGTCAATAGGAATTGACCTGCAGACATGCTTTCAGACATAGCTTGTTGACAAGCGTCACAATAGCCTCTGACTGGCCCTGTGCACTTTGGTGCTGTTACGTTAGGTAGAAGATGACTTTAAAGTGTGCTGGTGTAACACTGTGACAACTGACAGGCACAATGTAAATCTCTCACAATGCAATCTCACACTGTTCATCAAACAATCCAATTAACTTCCTTTTTGAAAGAAACAAAGGGCAGAGAGATGGAGTTGCGACAACTGAAGTTCGGAAGGAAGAGAACCATGTCTGTCAAGACTACTCCTCCCCACACGGCAATCACGGGTTCTATTTAAACCCAATCCAAACACCCAGAAGCTTAATTACATGACAAGCTTTTGGCAAACAGCATAAAGGCCAATGATGTCATAAAGTGAAGATTAACCTGATCGGACACATCTAAAACCTCCAGATATGGTTTTCCATATATGCCTCAACCAGTGGGTTGTGAGCCAAATGATGGACCACGAGATGTTTTCACAGGGTATAAGAGCACTTCCGATCGGGAGGGTTTATATGATACAGTGTTCATTAGATTAGAACTATGATCCAATTCAATCATGACTCTATGTAGAATTTTAAATGTGGGTCCTGAGTAAGCACCTTCTGTTCTACTTGGCAGTAGAGGACGTGTGTGTGTGTGTGTGTGTGTGTGTGTGTGTGTGTGTGTGTGTGTGTGTGTGTGTGTGTGTGTGTGTGTGTGTGTGTGTGTGTGTGTGTGTGTGTGTGTGTGTGTGTGTGTTTGTGTGTGTGTATTTTTTGAAAAAAAGCGTAGCCCTCTACTAAACCTAATGACAATATTTCCTCTCCTCTCCTCTCCTCTCCTCTCCTCTCCTCTCCTCTCCTCTCCTCTCCTCTCCTCTCCTCTCCTCTCCATCCCTCTCTTCTCCGGATCACCCCTTCACATTACGTATTGATGAGCTAAACTGTCTCATGCTGCACTGCAAGAAATTGTACCAGACACCCCCCCCATCAGAGATTTGAAGCGGTCCTCTTCACTTAAATGAAATAGTTCATTATTTTCTTGATATGTACTTTATAATTGCTTGATGAGTACATGCTCCTGTCATTACTTATTTAATGTGAGATGGTTACAGACTCAATCAGAACAGTTTCAATACAATATTTATTTTCTTCTTTTTAAATGCTAGACCAATAAGGCCCTACTTCTTATTTGTAGGATTGCTGAGTTTGTGAAAGTACAAAGTGTTCCTCCCTGAACTGATGAAAGCACCAGATAGCTAAGGAAAGAACAACACTACATTATGCAGGGGTGTTATCTCTTCTTAGGACCTGTTTGACTTGGAACAGTTTAAGGAACTGCCAATGGGTGTATTTCTTCTGCAATCAAAGTGTAAATAAAATGAACAAAACAACATTTAGCACATGCATGTGTCATGGCAGTAACAGCACTAAGTAAGAGCAGAGAGAGGAGAATAAGTAAATATTATATGCAGAAAATGTTTAACTAATATCCAGCCACAACGCTAATCTGATGTTTATATTGAATTAATTAATATTACCTATATATTAATATGGGTAATATTAAGACTCGGAGTATAGGGATGTGCATGACTGACCAAAATCAAAATAGATTATTCTACGTCTACCTATTAACCCATTGAGACCTGAAGCCGATTCTACATGTCTCCTAAATCTCAACAGTTTTCTGAAAAAACGTTTCTATATCAGTGGTTCTCAATCTTTTTCATGTCAACGACCCCCAAAATTATATGTATTTGGCCGCGGACCCCCATCAAAACATTTTGTTCCAGGGACCCCCAGAAGCAACGATTTGAGTTACAAATGTTCACTTTAAAAATATATATATTCAAAGATTTGCACACATTTTCAAGATTTTTCAAAAATAGCAGATCTACAAGCTCGTAGCGCGGCACTCGGTGCCGCACTATGAGCTTGTATATCTGCTATTTTTGAATAGCCCAAAGTGTAAAATAATGCTTTTTAGCTCAAATCTAAAAATGACACAGTTCCAGGTCTTAATGGGTTAATATGGAATTAATGTCATATATGTATAATTTTGTACAGCCATTAGAATCATGTCACTGTGTAAGCAAATTCGCCTTGGCTATCATCAAGATTCGACCTAGGACGCCTCGAGACGTCTCCAAGATGATAAGATGACCAATTCAGCTGGACAATCAGACAACGTGCATGATAACAACTGCTTTTGTAATAATACTGTCCTTGGTTACGTTCTCTATGGGGAATTTCAATAAAAAGATTACCCAGGGGGATAGCGGCCTCTAGCGGCAGTGATGTCAGACTTCGGCGCTCTATTGTGTTCGTATAGAGTAGACGCTCGACAAGGCCGGACGCACCACGATGGATTCAAACCCCTCGTAGCCATATGTTGCAAAGTGATGCAGATGTACAGTTAGTTATCTTGTCCTGTACTAGTTAAGACAATATGATGATGACAGTATAAAGATACTGAAATGCTGACAGCAATTATGCAATGTCTCAGGTGGTTATACTGGATTATAAAGTGGCCTTATGTATAATTGGTCATTCAAGCTACAGTATTACTACTTTGTGGTCTGCTGCCTTGAGACGAAGATTTGGGGGATTTAATCAAGTGTGATGTGATGTTTAATAAGCTGCTTCCTCCTGGTGCCAAAACACCTTTTATACACAAACAATCATAGAGTGACATTCCCAGTACAAATTCAACGTCCAAACCCCAATATTTCCCCAAAGCACTTCACAATATCAGCGTGCATGTGCGCATACTATGGGTTACCTTTCTTCTTCCAGCAAGGTCCCTCTCTGATGGTATAGGAGAGATCTGTGAACTCCAGGTCTACGGCTGAGCGTTTGGGAAGGTGGGAGAAACGCTGAGCCTCTGTGATGTGGTTCTCCACCTTCTTCAAATGACCTCCCCCGTTACACAGAAGGGCCTCCTCCATGGGGATAACCACAGACTCAGCTTCAGGCGTCTGATCAGCCATACCAACTGAACTCACTGTTAGGAAGGAATGAATGCATGGTATGGTCACTGATCATTGTACATCCCTCTGCTAATAAAAAAAAAAGCCATGGAAAATATTTAAATGGATGGATACACACTGATCTGTGTATCAGTGTGTTTGATACACAAAATGTGTTAATGTAGTCTCTGTGGAACTTTATAATCACTTTAATGGCCAAGCAGGTTTGCACATTTCACTTAGTTCACACCATTAAAATTCAACTAACCTTAGAACAGAAAAATACAAAAACAGAGACAGACACTAGCAGACTGATTTATGGGTACCTGAGGGCATAATCACCATGCCATGCAGGTCAGATGTAAAATGCTTGCACACTGATGTTAAAGGCATAGAAAAAGGAGGCTCCAGTTACCTATATAGTGTTCTGTAGTACAGATAATGCACTTCCCTGGAGGCTGTGTGTGTGCGTGGGCGTGTGTGTGTGTGTGTGTGTGTGTGTGTGTGTGTGTGTGTGTGTGTGTGTGTGTGTGTGTGTGTGTGTGTGTGTGTGTGTGTGTGTGTGTGTGTGTGTGTGTGTGTGTGTGTGTGTGTGTGTGCGCACGCATGGGTGTCGCTGTGTCACGCAGTCTGCGCACTCACGCACGCACTACACATACTGTAGAATTAACTTTCATACAGGATTCACACTGAACAGTTTTGCTTACACAAGAGAAATTTGAATAGATTAAAATTGTATTTATTTTGTTGTAATCATTTGATTAATAAATGCAACAAATAAAATCTCATTTCTAAAGTCACATTTCAAGTCAATGTCAATTGAAATCCATAAATTGATAATTGGAATTTATCTATGCCACCAAAAGAGCTCCTAATTGAACAACTGAATGTTTATTTCATGTTGTCCAGATGACGGTAAATGCACACCGCTCCAGTAATTCAAACTGGGAGGTCTAACAGAAGTTGAGAAGTCTAGCAGTGAAAAATACACGTTTTTCATGGGCCACATCAGACAGAATCTACTCCCATTGTCCTGGCAGGACACTAAGCAGCAAAACTATGTGATCTATTCTATCCTGTGATCGTGAGGTGATTATTGGCTTGTTATAATGCCTGCTGAAATGGAGATATGTCTGATCTACTTTGTTCTTCAGAGACGACCATACAAAAAACCAAGGTTCCCAAGTCTGTAGTGGTACAGTAATTTGTCCTTTTGGAGACAGAAGGCTCATTTAATTACTCATGCGGTTCTTAATCCCCCCCGGAGGGATTAAAGTCAACTTTATTTTCTAGCCTTGATCTACTGGACCAGGAGGGGCCAAGCTGCAGCCCCAGGTCCGCTACCAAGCACCGAGCTGAGACAATGTATGGGAATAGGTTGCTCTTCACTTGTCCTCTGTATCACAACTCCACATCATACCAAGGCACATTCCTCTATGGCCAGGGGACGGGGAAGAAGTCAAGAAAGAGAAAGGTCTGAACATGTTACGTATGCTACATGACGTCAAGAGTCATCTGGGACAGGAGGCTGAGAGGCACTCTCTCTCACGCAGGAGAGGGGAACATCCTGAGATCCAGAGAGAACTCGCTGACCTGGCATCATTCCACTTCAGATTACTCGTAATACACGTCTTACAGTAACATCTGATTCCAAGAATTTCATGCTACAAGTACAGTAGGATTACAAGTCCATTAGCATCAAGTCAGGCAGCAGGATTGAAACGGCAAAGAGGGGTTATCAAAGGTAATGCAGCTTCACTGCAGACCTGGATGAAACGTTTTTATGCCAGTTGTCAATGGCTTAAATGAAATGTAATTCTAGCAAATATCCAGCCTCAAATTACTTTCTCAATATTCCAGAAATCTCCTTTGTCAAGACTTAATACAATGGAGAAAGACTTGCGAGAGTAGCCTACTCAGGGCATGTACCCTGCAATCGACCTGGGTTATCCAGCTCACTGCACAGCTCACTGCCTCAGCATTCACCTCAATACAAACAGAATATTGTATATTTCACATGATGTATGTAAAACTTGGGCGACAATACATTATTTGAAAATATATTTTGGACACCGGAAAAAGTTTCATTTAGTTTCTCTTATATTTGTACATTCAAAATAGATTTTCTCCATTATAGGAGTGTCCATTTCTTGAACATTTTGAAACATGAAATATATTTCTTCTTATTATTGTTTCTACAAGCCCAAGCCAACAGCAGAGGCGATGAGAGAATTAAAGCCCATACCAATGAGTTAGCCAAACAAGGAACTCTCAAAGCATTTATCAACTCAAAATGATAAGTCAACTCCAATACCACTGGGAGATTTGGAGAGTGTAAAAGTGCAAACACACACAAAGCCATCCTCATCGTTAGTCAAACAACTGCATAATGATGCCATCACAAACCAGGGACTCTAGACTTAATCTAAGGATTAGTCTGTTAATGTGGACCTTATTGAGTGATCATGATTATAATGATCACTCAAATGTGTATATATTTTTTTCTCCTTGCTCCCCCCCTCCCCATTTTCTTTTCTCTTTCTGAAAAAGAAAATATCTCTGGCAGGCACTTTACGTTGAGCACTTTGAAATTGTCCTCACTCAAACCCCAAACCACAAGCACCATGTGATCACCACAACTGAATACACACCATCATAGCCAGCCCACCACCTGAGAAGGACGCAGATTAAGCAAAGTTATCTGCAGTGCAGACTCAATTCCACTAAGTACATTTAAATACAAGCGCTGTAAAACATGAACATCAACCATGTTCCCCTGCTCAGTATCTATGTATCAGATAAGAGACAGCACCCCACACCATGAAAACATCAATGAAAACAGCCGAGGGCAACAGGTGGCCCGTGGGTCAGAACAGGCCCGCCAGTGATAATATCATTGATTATGTTCTGACCTGCCATCTAATGGCTTATTAAAGAATATTGCCAGAGGCCAAACTAACTTGCCGATTGTAGGCACAAGCTGTTCACAAAACAAACCGAAGAACAGGGATTGTAGATATAGCTTAAGAGATAGATACATTATTTGTGTGCAGTAAGTGATTTTCTTTTGTTAAAATAAGTGTTAAATACCTCTATATTCTGATCGTAATCCTAGCTATAGACTAGAGTGTTTGTTCAGTAACAGGGGTGTTCCCGTCTCTCCAGCTCTTTAGTAAACAGAAAATGCATTTTCAGGTTGGGATTCCAATTTGATCCATCAGGAGAGGGAACTCAGAGGGTACAGGATAAACAAATGAAATTTGTAGTGATAACACAATAATGAGCATACAAATTTGAGCCTGGAACATATCAATATAAAATTTAAGCTGATAATTTCTCCTGACTAGCTGAAATTGGCAACCCACCTGAAAGTGTTTTTTTTTTGTTAGAGAGATGGGGAGACCCCTGTTACTGAATAGACATTCTAACCTTTTCACTTAAAAAACAAACAAACAAATAATATCACTTAGAGCACCTTTATGATCCGTAATCTATCACCGCAAATGCAACGTTAGTTCAGATCAAACGAGAAAATTAAAGACTTTGATGTTTCATGTCCTCCAAGGCAGTGGGTCTCCGCATGCGGTTTCACATGATTGGGGACAGAATTTTGAGTTGACTGAATGAATATCGGGACTATGTTAAATAACCCATGAACACAGTTTTGTCTGTAACCATCAGGACATCTTGAGACCCACTTTTGGGTCCTGACTCAATGTTTAAGACACACAAGTTCATAAACTTTGTTCTGTAGTAGTGGTCATGGCATGTCATTATGCCGGCTGGACTTACATAACTCGGGCTCTGCTCTGTAAATGACATTCTCACCAGATCAAACCCCAACAAAGTAGGTTAACACTGCTAGTCTCCAATAACATGTAATAATAAGACCTAATACTTACTGTACTGAAGCAGAGGAGAAAAAACCTCAAAGCGCACACACATTTCACCTCAGACCTACAGCACCGCTAACACCAGACAGAGGGTGAACTTCACAGTACTTTAATGAGCCACGTGAAAGAATAGAAGTGAACTAATACAAGAGAACAAGGCACTTGTATGTGCGAGTCTGCATGTATCCTGTCTTAAGCATTACGTTTGGAAAAGTATTAACAAAATGTATCACATCAAGCATAAATAATTTTTCATAAGATGTATTTTGAGCAGAGAAATTGTGCAAGTTCTGTCTGTCTGTCTGTCTGTCTGTCTGTCTGTCTGTCTGTCTGTCTATGTATTCCTGATACAGCATCTTGAGTTTTAGGAACCATTATAGGGGTCAAACGTATCTGCTGTAAATATAAATGTTGTACACTGAATGCTAACAATGCACCTCATTGTTCACGAGTGATTAGAAATAGTTCTAACATGTAAAACGAGGAATGGGCCCAGTTCTCCCCAAACATAGCTCCCAGTTCTCCTAAGTGCCCAGTCCTCTGGTTACCAAGTAAACCTGGGGTAGATTCAATTTCGGACAAATATTCTACGAAGCCTTGTAGGCTTCATACTGGGACAATGCCTATCCTGGCCCGGACCATGACTTCAGAAAACAATAGTGAATCTGTTTACAGATTTATTTCACCCTGTCACAACATTCACTAATCTCTACTTTAGAGAAAATGTAAATTTGTCAAATTATTAAGAATACCATAGCCTGCTAAAGTCATAACATTTACTGACATCAATAATCACAATAGCCTAATGATTAAAATTAGCACCAAGGCTATTTATAAATTAATTTTCAATATGGAGTGTGAAAGTTGAAGAAACTTACCCAAAACTTAACTTGCTGTCAGTATGGAATGTCTTTTGGTCTCTTGTCCTGTCTTAAGAAAACATAGAATGAATTCATAGCCATTTGACAGATTCAGATGGCTGCATTTTAAACAAATTCATTATCATCTAGCCTCACCTATAGCCTAACTTTCATCATAATTCAAATCAGCATTGTATTTTGAAATAATAATAATAATAATAACAATAACAATAACAATAACAATAACAATAACAATAACAATACTAATAACAATAATACAAGTAATATTATTAATAATAGGCTAATAATAAACTAGAGTCCTACACATTCATCCCTGGGGGCTAATATTGGACAGTCACAAGGAATGGCAGTATAGCTGTAGCTTGCACAGTGACGCATAGGCTACATACAGATAAGAAATAGATCATATGATGGGATAAAAATACTAATAAAATAAATACATGTAGACTATAATTGATTGCTTCCATTGAAATAACAAAAATAGTCCTTCCTTCCAGTCCTATACAAAAATATCCAAAGACAGAGCCCATCATAAAGCTCTATATTTTGGTGAAGAAGAGCACCTCGGAAAACCCTAAAAGGCTATTTAACTTTCCGACAGCGGATGCCATCCATCCATGCCACCTCCCAAAACAGAATGAATATAATATGTAGGCTATAATGTAATGTCATGATCTTACATGTGTAGCTCTCCAATAAGTTGCTTGGTCCCTCTGTGGCAACGGTCGAGACGTTATCCTGACATTAGGTGCAACACGCACCAACCAGCTGCTAGTCCTGAAAACGGCACAGCATCAGTGTTGCCATGTCCGCTTATTATAAGCGACTTTGGGCTTGTTTTTCTGTGAAATGGCTTGTGGT
Source organism: Gymnoscopelus braueri (assembly GCF_963280865.1). Lineage (NCBI taxonomy): Eukaryota > Metazoa > Chordata > Actinopteri > Myctophiformes > Myctophidae > Gymnoscopelus > Gymnoscopelus braueri. Next base: position 32,115,120 of record NC_137606.1, read on the forward strand.
GGTTGCGGGTTTTTTGGGCTTGTTTCTAAAGTGTAGTTGCTTATTTTGGGCTTGTTTCTAAAGTGTAGTTGCTTATTTTGGACTTGTTTCTAAAGTGTAAGTTGCTTATGTTGGGCAACTTGGGCTTGTTTCTAAAGTGTAGTTGATTATTTTGGGCTTGTTTCTAAAGTGTAAGTTGCTTATGTTGGGCTTGTTTCTAAAGTGTAAGTTGCTTATGTTGGGCTTGTTTCTAAAGTGTAGTTGCTTATTTTGGGCTTGTTTCTAAAGTGTAAGTTGCTTATGTTGGGCTTGTTTCCAAAGTGTAGTTTCTTTGTTTCTAAAGTGTAAGTTGCTTATGTTGGGCTTGTTTCTAAACTGTAGCTGCTTTCCTAAATGTTGTTTAAACCAGTGTTTCTCAAACATTTTCAAGTCAAGGACCCCCAAATTCATATGTATTTTTTCAGTGGAAAATACACCGGGCCCCATCTGAAAACATTTTATGCTAGGAGACCCCCATCCCCCATACAAGATTTGTGTTGTTAAAATGTCACATTGTTTTAAAGATTTATTGTGAAAATAGCAGATCTACAACTAGCTCACAACGTGTTGCATGGCGTGTTTAAAGGGCGAATGGCTCGCTTCTTTTGGCCTTGTTTTCATAGACCTGGTTGCTTGTTTCTCTCTCAAAACCTGGCAACGCCTCACAGCATCCACTGAGAGCAGCATCGCATCGGACAGGGCGTAACAGAGGGGCTGCTGTAGCTGTTACACCGACATTGGTATGTCTACTGTATTCTGTCAGTACTCAAAATGTTTTACTTGAGTAAAAGTGTCAATACCGCAATGTAGAAATACTCTGTTACAAGTAAAAGTCTGGTATTCAGAATTTACTAAAGTAAAAGTACAAAAGTATTGGTATCAAAATGTACTTAAAGTACCAAAAGTAGAAAGTACTCATTATGCAGATATGTCCCATTTAAAGTTTTCAAAATGTACAAATCTTTTGAAAATAGCAGAAATATATATAGAGCTTAAGTGGATAATGTGGGAATACAAATATAAATCTACATAGTAACTAAAGTTTCAGATAATTGTAGTGGAGTAAAAGTAGAATATTTGCCTCTAAGATTTAGTGGAGTAGAAGTAAAAGTATTGAAAATTGGAAATAACCCAGTAAAGTAAAAATACCTCAAAATTGTACTTAAGTACAGTACTTGAGTAAATGTACTTTTCACCACTGGGAATGAATCACATAGCCTACACATCACATTTAGTTTCATAGCCTATCTCACATTATTTGTCCCTATGCTATTTGAAATGAGGCACACTGCACTTTTCATGGTCAGATAGTGGTAGATAGCCTATAGGCCTATACCTGGTGCATTCCTCACAAACGTTTGGGGGGGATGTGACAAACATGACAACAACATGCCAGAACAAGTCAACAGGAGCCACATTTCTCTGAGACACAATCAGCTGTGAGCAGACAGACCCGACACGTTCAGACTGGACTGGAAGTTGCAACACACAGACACCCCCCCCCCCCCCCACACACACACACACACACACACACACTGAGGAATTCAAAGGAGGACTTACCTGGTGTCCAATGATGAGGTCTTTAATGGAACAAAGCTATATGTAGAAAGACTTGCTGGTTAATTTCTTTATGTATGTCAATTTCTTTATGTGTCTGTCAGTCACACACACACACACACACACACACACACACACACACACACACACACACACACACACACACACACACACACACACACACACACACACACACACACACACACACACACACACATTCTGTAATATAATGTAATTTAATGTAATTTAAGTAAATGAAATACATATGTTATGTATACATTTATTTACACAGGCTTATACTGTGTATGTGTAATCAACAAAAAAGACAAATGTGAGCCGTTACTTCTACTCTACCTCTGTTTGGCCACCCTTAGAACAGAATTAACCACAAATAAGAAAAGTGTGCTCCAGGCCGGGTTGCCTACCCTGGGCCCGCAAACTTTGGTCGTAGCCACTTGGAATGGGATCTGAAAAATCTAACATATACATCTTGATCACATGACCCCCAGAGATAATGTGAGTTTTGGACAAAATCTGTAGGAGTTGTTATGACCTGTGTGTGTGTGTGTGTGTGTGTGTGTGTGTGTGTGTGTGTGTGTGTGTGTGTGTATTGAAATATATGACCGGACCAACACAACCAGCATCACAGCGCTCCTTGGACTAAAACACCTGAGATGGGTCGGGCATGTCCGATCCGTATGCCAGCCCAACGTCTGCCTCGACAGATCCTGTATGGCCAGCTCCTAGATGGTCAAAGGTCTGTTGGGGACCAGAAAAAACGTTACAAGGACCACATCAAAACCCTCCTGAAGAAGTGTGACATTAATCCACCAGCACTGGAGTCCCTGGCTGTTGATCGCCACACCTGGAGCTCTACCTGCCACCGGGGAATCACTCATCTTCAGGAGAAGTTCACAGAGAGGAGAGTACAGCGGCGTGCACAGAGGCACCAACGTGCCAAAGGTCCACCGACCACCACTGCTGCCTTCCCCTGCCCCTCCTGTGACAAAGTCTGCGGATCACGCATCGGTCTGAGCAGCCACCTGGCTATGCACAGGCGAAACCAACCATAATAACCAACCCAACATTATGCTTTTGGAGCAATGTCATCATCGACATCGATGGACTGCCATAAGCAAGTAAGTAAGTGTGTGTGTGTGTGTGTGTGTGTGTGTGTGTGTGTGTGTGTGTGTGTGTGTGTGTGTGTGTGTGTGTGTGTGTGTGTGTGTGTGTGTGTGTGTGTGTGACACAAACACACAGCAAGGAGTAGGCAATAAAGGGTTAAAGCCCACCGGGGCGAGTTTATTAACAGCAGGTTAATGAATGAGGTGGGGGGAAGAGGGGTGAGGGCTCCACAGGTTGGCACAACTCATCCAGGAATCCCGGACACTGGAGAAGAGAGGAGAAGTAGGGTCAGTGATAGATTCACAAGGAGGGAAAGTGCACAGTAACTACGTAAAGTTAAACTGGCTAGCTCTACAATACCATTATTTAGGTAAGGCTGGCTATATTTTACAAACCATTTACTGGTGAAGATCTGACACTGAGCTGCATGCAAGCCAGGATCTTGTAGCCTCTGGGGGTGATTGCAGATGATGACCAGGTGGGAAGATTGAGAATGGGAGACAGGTGTGCTGAGGTGTGCTGTGGTGTGCTATGGAGACCTCTGGTGGTACTGCCGAGTAAAGAGAGGCCACAGCACCAGGATGTGGAGGGCTGAAGGCGAGGAGGAGCGAGGCAGAGACGTGACTTTATGAACTATGGTTCAAGAGTTATAGTGCGTGCGAAAAATCCTGAAGGGGGTGTCAAAAAGTGTCCTTTGGTAGCGGCGGACATCTTTGTGGGGTATAAACAGGTTGACTTAACATTGCCCCCCACCAGTATGTCTGAAGCTACTATGCCACTCTAAAATTAAAATGCCCTTGATCGCAGGGAATTATTTTGGGGTGATGCACAGGCACCTGTGGTTCCGGCTTGTGCGGGTTCCGGCCGCCTGACCGGATCAGAAACCCGAACATGGTATTGATCCCAGGCTAGTTAAATCATAGTGACTTAACCATTAATGATCCATCATTAATTAAGCCTTAATGAATGAATTACATGTATGAATGTGCCCCTTATGACAAAGTGTTAGCCTTCTATCTTAGTGTTGTGAATTCAGTTTGATTGATTGATTGATTGATTGATTGATTGATTGAATGTGGTCCTAACTAAGGGTGAGTGATCGTTCAGTTGAGTAGCGAGCTTGGAGAACAAGATGACACCAGGCAGTATCACACAACAAGTTCTGAAGTTTATTACACACATAGAGAAAGAGAATATACAGTACTGGACACGTGAGCGGAAGATATGAGACATAGTAAAGAACAGAATGCGTAGGAACACCACACAATGCACATGCATCTCGTATCATTGTGCACAGGACATGGTAAAGAACAGAATGAGTGGAAACACAGCATCCATCTCGTATCATTGTGCCCAGACGTCAGCCAGTCAGCCTTTATCTGATAAAGTAGGTGATGGCCATGGCATCAAGTGTATCAGTATGTGCTTACGCAGATGAGAGGGATTCAACATTATGTATTTACTGGGTCAAGCAGATATATGTCAGTCCTATATTCATGTAATCGTAACACTTAGAGATACTCAAACTAGTCTCAGCGTCCTGATTGATCCAGAAATCTTCGACACCATTATTGTAAAATAAAGCTACATGTGCAAAATAAACAAGTCATACTATACTATCATCTTACCCACAAACAAGTGTCTTCGTATTACTTCTCTTTTGTCTGCCTTTTCAACTGCAATGAAAAATAAATCTTTGCCTGCGGGTGTCGCTGGGATTTTGCCTGTCAATCATCACCTCTGCTCCACCCCCCCCAAAAGAAAGGATAGGGGAGGGGAGGGGCAAGGAGGAGAGTGGGTGGGATTAATGGCCTATGACTTCACAGTCCAAGGGCCAATCACAGATTACTTTTCAGCCTAATTATTTAAAAAAAACAAGACCACAGAAAATCCACTGAATGTTCAAAGTTCAGTTTTTTGGGGTGTAATTGAGGTCATAAAACCCCCCAAAAAACATAAAAAATAAAAAAAAGTGAAAATGAATGTCATAGAACCTTGTCTCTGACCACCACTTCTCCATCTCTCTTTCCACTTTCTCACCTAAACATACCCAACGTCAAACTGTCACCACTCAACGGAACATGAGGTCTCTAAATCCCGTCTTCTATGTTCTCCTCTCTTCCCTTCTCTGATTCCTTACCCTCCCTCTCAACTGACTTTGACGGTCTTTGACCGTCACTACTCACTACCCTCTCTCCACCAAGCCGGCATGCCTGTTGGCTGCTATAGATCCTTGGTTATCTGAAATCTTCAGAGCTGTGCGAACACATCTTAGGACAGCTGAAAGGAAGTGGTGCAAAACTGGCCAATTAGATGACCTCTCCCACTTTCATTCATTCCTCTCGTCTTTCTCCCTCATTATCCACTGCTGAGTCCACTTTCTATTGCGCTAAGATTCAGTCCTCTGCCTCTATCCCAAGGAAGCTCTTTTCCACCTTGTCCTCCCTCCTTAAACCCCCTCTTCAGTTTAACTGACCTAATGCTTGCCCCTACATATCACGCCTGTCTTCCTTCCGTTCTCTATACTGTATCTAGAGAATGTCCTGGAACTGTGTCATCCACCAGACTGACCACCTGTCCTCTAATCAAGACAAAGATGGTCAATAATGTACCCCCCCCCCCCAAAAAAAAGGGAAAATAGCACATCAACATGTTGTGAGCTTGTAGATCAGCTAATTACGCTGTAATGTCAGTGTACAACCAAGTAAATGGCACATAAGTGGTTAACATGTCTGAAAAACACAACTGTGTGTGTGTGTGTGTGTGTGTGTGTGTGTGTGTGTGTGTGTGTGTGTGTGTGTGTGTGTGTGTGTGTGTGTGTGTGTGTGTGTGTGTGTGTGTGTGTGTGTGTGTGTGTGTGTGTGTGCGTGCGTGCGTGCGTGCGTGCGTGCGTGCGTGCGTGCGTGCGTGCGTGCGTGCGTGCGTGTGTGTCCTTTGGACAGGTCCAACACCACAGTAGTACACTCCAGGTAGAAAGTAGGCTACAGAATCTCCCATAAGTGCTCCATCAAAGAGTTTTCCATTTGTTCAAGATTTTCCCTGTTAAAATCTGGATTAGGAATGATGACAACATGTAAAATGTAATGAGGTAGAAGTGATAATGTGGAAGCAGAGATCAAGTCAATGCTACTGGTGAGCATAGGGAGTAGAGAGACCCCTTGTGGCATAACATCAAGACCAAAAAGAGAAGATACACATTACTGTGGTGGTTTGTATCAAAGCAGAGGTGCAAAGGACCAAAGATAAATCCAACATTTTAAATCACATTGATGGGCCTGGACCGCTGGCCTTGCGGTCCGGGCACCTAGGCTGCAATGCAGTTCGAGTCCCGATCCCGACGACCTTTGCTGGGTGTCACTCCTCGTCTCTCTCTCTGTCTCTCTCTGTCTGTCTAATATATACTATCAATAAATAATGAATTAAATAATATTTGTGTATATATAAATACAAATATCACATTGATGCATCCCGAACACAGACTCTTCACATTTAATTACATTTAGCAACTCTGAGAAACATTCTATAGATCAGTGGTTCTCAACCTTTTCAGGCTTTAACCCCCCAAAATAATCATATTTGAAGTGGGGACCCCCCACCATGATAAGCACCTGGAATGTAGGAGTTGGGGCATTTACATTTAGTTTGACTCGGTTTCGCACATAAATTGTGAAAATAGCCGATCTACAAGCTCACAACCCCTCGCGTTGCAAGGGGTTGTGAGCTTGTAGATTGGCTATTTTCACAATTTCTGCTTCTTTCTTATATAATTTGACAATTTGGCAAATTTTCTTCTTTATTTCTGGTATCAAGGTCTTAAAAGTCCTTAAATTGTCACTTCACGGTCATGTGTTGACCCCCCCAAGAGCAAGAAATTGCTCACAGGCCCTCATTGGAAACAAGACCGCAAGGACTTTCATGAACAGACCTGTTAAAGGAATTATCCTTATGTGGGGATCTGGGGATCCCGACCCACAGGTTGAGAACCACTGCTTCACTAATATGCTGAAGTTTGTAGCATACCTTTTATCTGTAGGACTTTCTATGAGAAAACAGGGTGCCATGAAACTGTAGGCTACATTACAATGCAAAGTATTTGTCACTATGTTAATAATTTTTAAAACATACTGATAATTGTTCTTGTAAAACAGAAGATTAACAGTCTGCCTGGCTCATAAATGTTGACCACCTGCAGTGTCATTGAGTTACCTTGAAATAGGGCCAACTGATTAGCTAATGTGCTAAAGTGTGTCAAGTATATTTGCAATTCCCTCTGATGTAAAATCTGTAATGCAAAATCTGGCAATGTATTGTGTGGTTTTACTTAACATTGAAATGACATTTAAACTGGTGTTATTATTGCAACCAAATGTTTGTTCGGTGTAAATACAGTCAGCACTTTTTCAGTATGTAGCCTAAGCATTGCCTCTACTAGTCTGATATAAAAGCGCGATCAGAGGGAAGTACAGAGGTAGTAAGGCTGATATTGGAACCAACCCACACAATGCTGCTGTCTGCTCTCCTTCCAGCTGCTCTGCTGTTGATTCCTGGCATTCTCACTGAAAGTACGTATGCCTCGGAACCTCTTACAAAGTATTTAATGTTTTTATTTTAGTTGCTGCTGGGCAGTCTTCTGTTGTAATTTCTTGTCTCTGCGAGTGTATGTAAAATAAATAACCCCATCCTTTTGTTGTGCAATTGGGTAACATATTGTTTTCTCTTGTGTTTTTAACTACTGTTTTTAATGTATTGTCATGTTCAGATGTATATAGTACAGACCCTGTTGACCTTCTGGTGATGAATAGCCTAGAGAACAGCCCCAATAGGACATACAGCACCGAGGCGGCCTACAGAGGCGTTCTACTGGGGGCCTTGAAAAGACTGGCGATGCTCAATGACGGCTTCAAGTAAGATGACACTAACACCGTGTGTATTCACAAGAACCTAGGTCAGGGGTCTGCAACCTTTAAAGTCAAAAGAACCATTTTAGACCAAAACATAAATACAAAATCTGTCTGGAGCCACACAACCTATTTTAGCCTAATAATGAAGGTAACACAGGCTATTAAGTGTATATTAGCCTATCAAATTACAAAATACAAATTTAAACATTTAAAGGAGCATTCATTTTGTTTTTGTCAAAATATTATATTGCTCACAGCAGGATCAGCACTTTAGAGAGCATGGCGCACAACATGACTACTCTGCAGTGCGCTATTTGGTGTTTTAAGGTTCATTGCCATTACAATATTACAACATTATAATAATATCAACATCACTTTTGTTGTTTGATAACTTCTCGCCGCAGATCAAACATACAAGTAATCTAGCAGCATTGGCAGTGAAAGCAAACAACTTTGTCCATGAACCAGGTGTCATCAACATGCCGGCTTGTACAGTCGTAAATGTACAGTATACTAGTGCTGTAGACACGATGGAGAACACATGCTGTGTTTTTTAAGAGGGAAAGTGGTTAGTCCTTATCCCTACTACTTTATTTTATTTTATTAAGATATTAAGTATGAAAGCTGAGAGGGAAGGCGTAGATGGAGCACTATGTAACCCTGTTTCAAAAATTGCTTTAAAAGTAAAGTTTATTATAATTATTTCCATGGCCATCTCTGTACTTATGTCTAATTTCTGCTTCACTTTCTTCTTCTTTCTAAATTGAACTTATGGCTTTGAACCTTTCAAAGCATTAAAGACAATGAATTGTCATATTGACATCATCCACCGGTCATTATAAGCTTGAAAAACTGATTTTTTTAATATTCTTCATATTTTAAATGTATTGAAGTTACAATGAAAGTTGTGATTAATAGGCTACAAACTCAAATAAAGTATACACGTATTATAAGTACTTGTATTTTGTTACTTTACACCACTGGTATTTCTGCATTAATTAAATACGAGTTATATCAATTCTGAACCTGGAGACTGGCAAGTCAGCCACTGCTGGCTCTAGTAATATTTTTTTTTAGCAGATGCAATCTGCTCTACAAAGAGACAGAGACATCGTCATCTGCGACATCTATTTCATCCGCGACACCTATTTGTCATTGGCTGTCCTGGCTGTCCTTCACTACTTTAAGCCAATGGGGAGCATTGGGGACACTTCCCCATTTAAGCCAATGGGGAGACGGCCCGTCGTCCGCAGTACCACCCCTTCCGCCCCCTCCCCTCCCTGAGGAAATCAAGGCTTCTCAGTCCTGATTGCGGACTACAGACTAAATGCTAGCGTGCTTCCTTAGACCTAGTTGGACTATTAAGTTATTATTTGGCCATGTTCACCCTGACTTTAATCTTCGCTATTGTTGGGAAGACCCGTGTGTTGTTTAAGAAGGTTGCCAACACTTACATAAAAAACATAATTTGCGTTTAGCGGCGCACATTCAATGTGGCTCAACAACGGGGGAAATACCAGAACTCGCCCCAAAACACAGTCGCCCCTGGGCAAATCCGGCGGTATTACAGGAAAATCGGCAGTATATAGTGTGTTTTGTGTGTTTTGGGGCGAGTTTTTTATTTATTTTCTCATTTGTTTTCCGAGGCGAACTTGTCCGCCCAGCCCAATACTTATGGAAAACTTTCATTGCCGTAAGCAAGGAAATACTTCGTTTTGTTGTTACTTTTGGGTAAATGTATTTATGTATTTATTAAGTAGCCGTGTAATAAGCGGGATAATGCATGGGGAGGTAGTCATTATTGAAATTTAAAGCCCTTCAGGGCGATTAGGCGAGAAACAAGCAGGTCTATGATAACAATCACACACGCTGACAAGCCGCACACACACACAATACAGCATGCATCTGCTAATAATATGACTGTCAAGTCATATTCATTCTTGTTAATCAAAGATTTGCAGCGGACACTGTAGCTGCCATCATGATTAAAGTTCTGTAAAAGAACACCTTGTGATCGTATATGTCAACTGGAGGGAAGCTACAGACACGGACAAGTCTTGCGACGGACACGTTTGTCCGTGTACGAACACATTGATGACCCCTGCCATGAACTATTCAATTCTTTGTTTTTTTGCATTTGGTATCCTTAGCATAGCAGGAAATCACACACTGGTTTGTTTACACAAGCCACCTGGCTGGTGCCATGCCAATAAATGTACATTTCCATATAATGTTTTCTATAGCTACAGGGAGCCACAAGGGAGGGGCTAAAGAGCCTCATGTGGCTCCAGAGCCGCAGGTTGCAGACCCCCGACCTAGGTGTACATGCTTTAAAACCAACAAAGTGTTTACATGCCGACATAGATAGAAAAAATTTGGGTTTGCTTATCCTGATTAAGACCACTAGACCATACCCGGTGAAGGGCGCAGACGAAAGTAGTTGCAAACTTGGGGTTATTGCACGTCCTGTCCCCCCCCGCTCCTCCCCGTCGCGGGTCCCGTCGCGGCACCCCCCGCGGTCACCCCTCCCCACGGGCAAAGAGGTCAGACTTCATGTATCTGGTTGCTATGGCAACCTGCCAGATCAGTCTGAGGTCTGATAGGCGAATCAGAGAATCAATCAAACCGAGAGTCCGATCACTGATCGAGGTGGGGTAAAATGCCTAAAACATAGCCATAGCTCTGATCAACAGTCTGTGACGGGTCTTTGAGGCATGTGGAGTGATCCTGTGCTTGCGAATCCCTGCCGAACTTCGGAGCTTTTGTCAATTATATAGTAGTAAGATATGCAAATAAATGACAGACATCTAGAGGCCATTCAGGTGGTAAACTACCACATATAAGAGAGTTCTGGTTCACAGGTTATTTGAACATCACCATGGAGCATCGGCAAGAATGTTTGACAATTGAGTTCCGTTTAAGCCATTTATTTCCGTTGCACACATGAGCATATTGTTATTGGGCAAGGAGGTGATGAGGCTTCTCGGTTATGATTTTTTACTATGAAAACAGAAACACATAATTATTATACAAACACATAAACAATGAACAACAATTAGGACAATGTTGAGTAGCACTCTAAAGGAGGAGTGGCCTACCACTAATACACCAGAGCACTAAACACATTGCACAATATTCTCCAAGTTAAAGGGATATTTCACTTTCAAAAAAACTTTTGGTCATTCTATCATCTACTCAGGCTTTTGTGAGCCCCCCAGACCATTTTTAAGTTGCTTGATTCAGTATTTAGATATTTGATATTCATTTTATCAGACACGGCCCCCTTCCTATACAAACCCATTATAACTTCAAACTCCATTTTTAACATGTTAGATTTGTCAAAAACACCCGTCCTTGGTTCTGGTGACTCACCCTGCCCTCCTAATACGCGAGGGGGCCGTGTTTTTTCGATAACTTTTTTCATGTATTTTTAATACTTTTTTTGGAAAATGAAAAAAATGAAATACATTAAAAAAATGAAATAAAATAAAAGAAAAAAGTTATTAAAAAAGTACGGCCCCCTCGCGTATTAGGAGGGCAGGGTGAGTCACCAGAACCAAGGACGGGTGTTTTTGATGAATCTAACAGGTTAAAAATGGAGTTTGAAGTTACAATGGGTTTGTATAGGAAGGGGGCGTGTCTTGATAAAATGATTATCAAATATCTAAATTCTAAATCAAGCAACTTAAAAACGGTCTGGGGGGCTCACAAAAGCCTGAGTAGACGATAAAATGACCAAAAGTTTTTTTGAAAGTGAAATATCCCTTTAACTTACTGCATTTCCTTGTTTTCCTTGATTACTGCTAAGCACATTATGTGCACTGCACATTACACACAATCCCCTCTTAAGTTTTCAAGGCAAGCAGGTGAACTAACATTAATTACATTTATCACAAGGCAATATAATGCAACATAAGATTCACAAATTGGCCACAGAACTCACTTCAATGATGCATAACCCAGGCCTGCTGAGACTCCAGACCAGGACAGAGGAGTTGTTGCTGCTGCTGCTGACAAACAATAACTGGAGGGACAGGCACTCAAGCAGTATTTATAGCAGGCCTCTAATGAGGAGTGAGTTAGGACAGGTGTGGTTAGGGTTTGAGAGTGAGTGAGAACAGGTGAGGTGGGTGGAGCCAATCCATGGGAATAGGCCAGGGGGAGGGTTGCTGTC
>NC_137606.1:32127094-32129594 GCF_963280865.1 Gymnoscopelus braueri
TCATTCATTGAAAAGACATACTCTCAAATAAGCATTTCAGGTTATCTTTAACAATTGCACTTGCATTAATTGACACAATCATGTTGTGTGCAATGCAACTTAAATGAAGTCTGCATCAAGTGGGGCTTGAACTGGCAACCTTGAGGTTCTAAGGCACACACTTAAGTGAGAAGCCATTGGACCAACAGACCTGACCTGGTGAATGAGAGAGAGAGAGAGAGAGAGAGAGAGAGAGAGAGAGAGAGAGAGAGAGAGAGAGAGAGAGAGAGAGAGAGAGAGAGAGAGAGAGAGAGAGAGAGACATGGAAACGGAATAGATTGAAGAGAGAGAGAGACATGGAAACGGAATAGATTGAAGAGAGAGAGAGACATGGAAACGGAATAGATTGAAGGGAGAGAGGGAGAGAGGGAGAGAGACATGGAAACGGAATAGATTGAAGAGAGAGAGAGAGACTTGGAAACATAATAGATTGAAGAGAGATGGAAGCGGAATTGACATCTCAACCTATTGCCATTAACAGGAATCGAACCCTGAACCTTCGGATTGACAAGCTGCAACACTACCTATAGTGCTATAGCTTTGTACAGGCTGAGGTTGTCTGTTGAAGATAAAAGTGAACCAGTGAAAGCAGCCGATCTACAAGCTCAGAAACACGTTGCTATCTGAAAAAAAAAAAAGTTTTGAGATTGTAGATCGGCTATTTTCAGAATGAACTATGTCATACATTGAAAAGACATACTCTCAAATAAGCATTTCAAATTGCCATTTACAGGAATCAAACTCTCAACCTTCGGACTCACAGAATGAGACACTACAAGTAGTGCTATAGCTTCATCCAGGCTGAAGTTGTCTGTTGAAGATCATACACTTTTGCCTTCTGTCATGAACCAAGCCCCTGTTTCACTAACACTAAGATCACTCGTTCACAAACCATTTACCAATAGAGAAATTGTATGTCTCCTCGAAACCGAAACCAGTGAAAGCAGCCGATCTACAAGCTCACAAAACGTTGCTATCTGAAAAGTTGTGAGATTGTAGATCGGATATTTTCACAATGAAGTACGTCATACATTGAAAAAACATACTCTCAAATAAGCATTTCATGTTATCTTTACCGTTTGCATATGTATTCATTGATACAGTCATGTTTTTTGCAATTCAACTTAAATGAGTCTGCATCAAGTGAGGCTTGAACCGGCAACCTTGCGGTCGTGAGGCACTCGCTTAAGGGAGAAGCCATTGGACCAACAGACAAGAACCTGTGAAAAAGGAGATCACACAGATGATACAGTTTCACGCAAATAGCTGAAAAATCCTGGGTTTAAGTGTTTTTCAAACTGCTCAAAATTGCAGACAATCTAAGGGCGGAGCTTACTGGTTAACGTGATACATGTGTTCCTCATGAGTCAAGGCACATGTGTAAGTAGGTTTAATGGCTGTCGGCCAAACGAGGCATGACTTTTGCCTGTTTAAAGTTTGCATTTAAAAAAAATCGCTATAGCGCCCCCCTTTGACCAATTGGAGTAAGATTGGTTTCAGTGATATTTGGAATGACCCTCAACATTACCGCAAAGTTTCAAAGAAATGTGAGTCTACATGTATGTGTTAGGGGCAGATGAATAATTGTCATAAAACTGCAATATTCATTGGCTCATTAAAGCTTCATTTTTTCACTTATGGAAAATCTTTGCTGCTTGTTTGTCGGCATAGGTCCAAAGTTCATGTGTAAAACGTTTCGTGCAGATTACTAAAAAATCCCAGGAGGAGATAGGTTTTAACTGTTTTTCATATAATTCAAAATGGTGGGAGATCTAAAGGTCAGAGGTCAAAAGTCAGAGTGTGAAAGTTGTTCATCATGAGTAGACGCATGTGTGTATTGAAGTTTCATGGCTGTAGGTCAAACAGGGCATGAGTTGTACCTGTTCAAAGTTGGCATTTTCAATTGAGTGCTATAGCGCCACCTTTTGACGAAAGATTGTGAGAATTATTTCTTGATAGTTTTTCATGACCATCTACCATATGGCCGAGTTTCGTAAAAAGCGTATGCACTAAGGGGGAGAAGAAAAAAGAGGGGAACATTAAAACAGGTCCAGAGCTGAGAGCTCTGGCCCCGTAACTAAATAGGATTGAAAAGCCCATGAAAGCCTAATGGCTTGTTTCAAATGGGGTCCCCATGTGGTGTTGTCAATGTTATATGTTGTATCAAGAGCTGATAACAGCCACACCTCCAACATGGCTGCTGACCAAAATAACTAACAAGATCAAGTTCTGTCAATGAAAACACAGTCCACGGCAAATCTCGCAAATCACTGGACTGACCACCAGAAATCATCCATGCCTATGCCACAGTCTGAGGTTAACAGACAGACACTCCTCATCCCAACACTGTTCTCTGTTGCTCTTAATTAAACTGTAGAGTAAATTTTTTTTCAACAAGTGAATTTGAACCAACAACCTTTACAATGTTTCTCCTGTGCCACTGCGGGACCGTAGGCCAAGG
>NC_137606.1:32139594-32169594 GCF_963280865.1 Gymnoscopelus braueri
TTAGACCCTAGGCTGAAAGTAATCTCTCAAGAACAGCAGAGGGCGCTGTTTATCCTTTCCCCCCCCTTTTTTTCCCCACATTTGGCTGAAATTAGCATTTCAATGGGGCAAGTCGGCTGACAGACTAAATGCCAACTTTTGCCAACCAAATACCAGTCTGTTGCAGTCTGAAGTAGTCTGAAATTTGTCTGAACCAGTCGGTCTGGTGGGGACCTACCTTAATAGAAGGCTCTGGGCCGACCGGCCGGCCGGCGCGTGGGTGGGCGGGCTGGTGGGCGGACCTCTGATGTCACGCTCATGTCACCATGACTCAGAGACCAATTATTTGTTTACCAACATTGAGACTGAACAGAACACACAGGTGATTGTTTCATGCAATCAATTCCCAACATAGGGTGCGTTCGGAAATACAGCAATGAGCGCAGTCAGCGCACTGGCCAATACAAACTAATAGGCGAGTGCGCTCCGGTGCGAAATTTCCGAACGCACCCTCGGTGCTGGACTTGCACGCGCAATACTGGTTCTTATCGCTTGCGACCAGTGTGACGTCGTCTGTTAAGGGGTCTATAAGGAGTTCCCAATTCAGCGACGCCCAAATATGGAGTGTGTTGTCTAACCTCAATGTGGCGTCATGGCATCAGGCGCAAACAAATCACTCAGCTCCATATATGGGCACAAAAGGGGGCATGCACATACATGGGCATTTACTGATGACATCAGGGATCTCCATTTATGGGCATAAAAGGGACAAGGACTGACACATTTTTGGGTATATCGGTAGGATTGGCAGTGTGACATAGGTGCAAACTCTAGATGTGAGAGCCAAACCTCTAGTTTAATATAATTACTGAAGGTGGAGTCAGAAATTATGTGCTGTATTCACAACTAAAGAAGGCAATTTACCTACAGTATGTTGAGTTGACCTCTTATGCCTGGTTCATGTCATGATATATATACTGTACAAGAAAATGACCTATTTTTAACAGTAAAAATAACACAAAAAATACAATTCAATTCAAAAGAGTCTAAGAGATCTGTTGTCAAATGACAATAATTAAATTGCAATCAAACAAAAATCACTGAATCCAGTATTTCATGATTCTGTTTTTCATCTGTCTGTCTGTCTGTCTGTCTGTCTGTCTGTCTGTCTGTCTGTCTGTCTGTCTGTCTGTCTGTCTGTCTGTCGGTCTGTACAAAATAACAAAATAAAGTGTAAATAACTTTATGCTTCCATTATGATCAGTCTGTAACATCAGACACTTGATCGAAATTATGTCTTGTTCAATAATTTGAACATCTGTTGTAGCCTACTAATGAAGTTCTGTTCATCCCTGATAAACATTTAGTCTGGGCTCTTGTCAAGCTGGTGTAATTTCCACCTCCTCAGCGGCAACCAGCATCGGAGGTGAAACTGTCTGGATTGAAGCTGTGGCTGGAATATTGATCTGTTCTGACAGGACCCCTTAACAATGATCTATTGACAATAATAATGTGCACAGTTACAGGGTGCTTAAAGGAGTAAAACCCAGACAAAACCATAAAATGAAAGTAGCTAACACAGCAATAATCCTCAAATTAATCTATAACAGATCATATAACCTGATGACAAACACCTCATTCCATGTGATGTAACCATCGCCTGTGCTATTTATGTGAACATTTTATTTAGATGTTAAGAGAGGCTACTGCTTTTTAGAATGAAATGAAATACAATAAAATGAAAACCCAGCATAATCTATGAATGATTAGGGGTACAGGAACATACATGAGGTCACCTAAAAACAATTGGTTGAGGATAATAACTTGCTGCAGGATGTACAGTATGTCATTATATCAGCATATCTGCTAGCTTCGGCCAATACCAGCATGCCCAGCGCTATCAAAGAGCCACACCTCCCTCGGTGCTCCCGCAGACCAGAGGATATACACACGATTGACACACTCCCCAGTCATCTGTTTGATGTAGCAGTATACGTTTGATCTGTGTGTGTGTGTGTGTGTGTGTGTGTGTGTGTGTGTGTGTGTGTGTGTGTGTGTGTGTGTGTGTGTGTGTGTGTGTGTGTGTGTGTGTGTGTGTGTGTGTGTGTGTGTGTCTGTCTGTGTGCACTCGCCTGTGTGTGTGTGTGTGTGTGTGTGTGTATATGTACAGTATGTGAGTATGTGAGTTTGTGTATGTGTGTAGATATTCACTCCTTTACAATCGCTACCCCCCCCCCCACGCTACCCCGGCCACCCACCACCACTACCACCACCCTCCTTCTCTCAGAACAAGGCCCGCCACAGGCCATGAAAAGACACATTTGTTCTAAACCTTGTAGCATGGTTCCCCGCACCATTGTTCTGGAAAAGCCTACTGTTAATATCCGTCGCAAATCTGCTTACTTTCAGATTCCATCAATATGGGTGGGGTGGACAAAGAGACGGCTATATGGGACCATCCGAGACTCAGTGACCGGACACAAACGGAGGGGCAGCACTGCCTCTTGACTCTGGGGAGGGGGGGAAGGGGGGTGCATGACAATGGAAGCAGTGTGAGGCTGCCTGCTGATTGATTAGACTGATGGCGAGCTCATGGTGGGACGTGCAAGTGTGTGTGTTTGGTTGGGGGGGGGGGGGGGGTCAGGTCCACATTGACCCAGACAGAGGTACCACCAGTTCACAGAGTAGATTTTGACCATCTGGGTCTATTTCACAGCATTTTGTGAGTCAGGCAAATAATGAACATTTACTTTGCACTTTCAATCAGGGGGTGATTTGGTTTTGGGCTTGGGTTTTTTTTTTTGTATGCGTCAGCAGACAACCTTGCATACCCAGCACATCTCTAACTCGAGACTGAAAATGTCTATGTTTGGGATAATTTGCTTTCATTTTCACAATCTTACTTTTTTTTAGGCCTGATTGATTAAAAAAATCTAATGTAAAACATATCAATCAAGTAAAGTCTTGATTCATGTGTGTTACAATATACTAGCCCATACCCCCCCCCCCCCGTGCGTGCGCGTCCCGTACCAAAACTTTTGTTTAAGGAAAATGCCGTTCACAAGTCGGCATGTTGATGATCACTGATGCAGAGCAATTGCTCCAGCCAGTGAGGAGAACCGGAGAACAGTTTTGGCCTCACCACCACCACCACCACAGAGGTTTGTAGAATTATAGGAGGATGGGATGGTTCTGTTGATATACAGTAATAGACATGTTTGTTGTGCACATTTATTTGGCTTTCATGCCTTTATCGATAGGACAGGAAATGGGGAGAGAGATGCGGAATGACATGCTGCAAAGGCTGTTGAGATTGCGACTCGAACCCGCAGAAAGCTGTCAGGCTATACTGAGCCTAGGTGCCTGGCCAGCGTCCCAGGCAACACTGAATTGTTTTAAATTGTTTTTTACATTTACATTTCGGTGTACCACTGAGGCTGCGACCAGCCATATGGTTTTCCTGACTGATGTCAGTTTTGAAGCAGATTTCAACAAGTCTTCTTTTTGCTGTTTGATTATTAAATCATGAAGAGATCAAATGATGGTTATGATCAAAGCACAGGCTGCCTTTCGGTTATTGGCTGAGATCATTCTGTGTTATGCTAAATGTCTTATAGGCATTTTCAGTCTCTACTTTTTTAGCTTTTGGTGTAAACCACGTCAAATAAAATAATTTAACAAAACCCTATTCAATATTCAGTCAATGGTCTCATCATCACACCACAGCATCAACTATTTGTTTGTTTCTTTCTTGCTGACCGTCTTTATAGATAGCATAAAGACATAACAAATAAAGTTTTATTGCGAACGCGGAAGGAGCCGCGCCTCCGACCAAGTGGAGCTTACTATGTAACCCTGCTCAGGTTGTGGGTCTGTCTGTCTGTGTGTCTGTCTGTGTGCATGCACTACCTATGTAGAGGGCGACAGAGTGCAGGAATTTAGACAATGCTCTGATTTAAATGCAACACCACACACACACACACACACACACACACACACACACACACACACACACACACACACACACACACACAATGTTCCCCATCACAGTGAAATAACACGGATTACAAGTAAATACACAATATTTTCGAGCTGCGTTCGCTTCCAGCGTTCGCGCGTCTTACTTGTAGATATAGTTTGTCAGTTTTCAGTCTATTATGAAAGCTCAGGATGAGAGATGCTAATATTCTAACATTCTCCCACTTATCTCTGCCTTAAGTAAAATACAGATGTAATTGATTTCTTTTTTTACTGCATAATAGAAAGTGAACTGAAATTCCGCAATTATATTTGATTGATTTGGTAAAAGCCAAAAATTGGGTTCAATTGCAATGAACCCGATGGGGGAAGCATTTCATTTTATGACACACAGATACTAGGAATGGCTCAATGTTTCAGCCAAATTTTAATATATGACCTATATTATTATTATTTTATATCTATGGTTTAGAGTGATACTATGTGAATTTTCAAGTTTGGCACTATAGTGGCACATGTATTGGATGACACAATAAACACATTGAACCTTGCTGGCTGTGAGTGGGTCTTAATCAGTGCTTTCAATAAACTTTTATTAAAGATTATTATCAGCAAAGTATTATATAGATATGAGTGCTCCTTGTGAACATTCAACCTCATATTGTGTAAAGTAATTGCATTCTAATTCTACACATTTGACAACCCTCGATACCTCACTTTATTTAACCTGTGCCAACAACCGCCAACCTGCAATATCTTTTACTGTTTTCATTTGGATACTTAAATGTATAGGGTTAGTTGCCTATTGCCAGTCAGATAATTATTATGTAGATGTTGTGTAATAATGTTGTCTAAGCTGTACGGGTCGCTGTGACCTGGCTCTACTGTCTGAGTCCATCATGTGTGTCTGTCTGCATGGGCTCTGTTTGTGTCTGGTGTCTACGGGTTTAATGAGGGAACTTCTCCCCGGTGATGAACTCTCGTCACTTTAATTTTAGACACAATCACAGCCCAGTGACCTGTCTCACTGCCAGTCTCCCGGTGGTTTATGAAAACACAACAGAATGCTCGCCCAGTCCAAGTCCAATCCCATCATCCACAGGCTACGCCAGCCAAAGCACCCCCCCCCCCCCTACACACACACACACACACACACAAACACACACACACGCACACACACACACACACACACACACACACACACACACACACACACACACACACACACACACACACACACACACACACACACACACACACACACACACACCCATACCCAAGCCCCCCCACCCTCTGTCTCCCCTTGGCCTCCTTTGCAGTGCCACTCACCCTGCCTTCTCCCCATGCCTGAGTTTCAGCCAAACCCGCTCCGCGTCACCCTGTCGTGGTCGCGGGTTTCCATTTCCATGGCCACCATTCTCTAACCTCGCCTCCGGTTCTCCTCCACGTTCTCCTCCAATCCCAGGCACCTCCTCCTCATCCTCCAGGACCCCACCAAACCATCCCATTCCCCCACCCAGCCTGCAATTTGTCCTCAATTTGTACTCCCGCGTGGCTCCTGGCATCCTGAGCCCCTGCCTATAGAAGCATCCAATGCACCTCCACCATGCAGCACTGAGAACGCCCTGACTGGCAGGGAAGGATTCTCAAACTGTTTCATGTCAAGGACCCTCAAATTGATACGTATTTGGCCGTAGACCCCCAATCACAAATATTTTGTGCCAGGGACTCCCACACAAGGTTTGTGTTGATAAAATATTTGAAAAACATTCCAATGTTTGGGAAATAGAGAGCTTGTATATCGGCCATTTTCAAATACATAAACTAATATATATTTTAGTGGTTAAACCGATTGTGATTGTGTCCCCGGACCCCACTTTGAGAAGCACTGATGTATATTCCACAGAAATTTTATCTATTCATCTTGCTGTCCCTAACAGGCTCATCTGAGGAGGGCGAGAGGGAGCGCACGGTGTGCCAAAAGAACACCCGCCAGCTTCCGCTGCATTACAGGAATTCAGATAGACAGACAGAAGTGCGTGCACACACACACACACACACACACACACACACACACACACACACACACACACACACACACACACACACACACTCTGTGTGTGTGTGTGTGTGTGTGTGTGTGTGCGTGCGTGCGTGCGTGCGTGCGTGCGTGCGTGCGTGCGTGCGTGCGTGCGTGCGTGCGTGCGTGCGTGAGTGCGTGCGTGCGTGCGTGCGTGCGTGCGTGCGTGCGTGCGTGCGTGCGTGCGTGCGTGTGCAGGCAGGCAGGCATACATCCACACATACTCATGTCCTCTCTATAGCACATCCTCCTCCTACACTCCTTCATATAACTGTATTGGAGAAGTGTGTCCGCAGTGGACTGGGTCTTACATACTTGCCCCTTGGTAGCAGCATGTGAAACAGAATGTGACTTGGTGAAGAGACAGACACAGAAAGTATAAATAAGGCTTATCGCTATACTCTGCTGACGCAGCACATTGCACACCTGCTGCTGTAATAATGCCCAGTTGTGAGATTTGAGATTTTGGTCTCTTCCATTTTAGATTTAGAGACTTGTGCAGTGCACTTATACCAAATATGTGGCTGAATCATTATTCCTTTAATTGTAAGCTTTTGTAGGGATTCAGTTTTCTCCTCAGGGATCAAAACGTTTAAAAAAATCGTATCAACGATTTCTGTGTGCGATAGTCGCCTATAGGCCTGCACACCTCCTGGAACAGTGACTACTGCAGGATAGTCAGGATGCAGGTCTGAACAACTGCGTACATCAGTTATCTTAAGCCTTGAACACACTAGTCAACATTATAAATCCTCACAGACCGTGAGAACACTCGGCATCACTCATTGACCGACTGACTTTCGTAGATTGCAGTCTTAGACAAGCACATACGTTCATATTTATGTCCTTAATTAGCTCAAACTCCAACATCACTTTCAGATTTGTCCACTGGTCTAAGAAGTAATCAGATTCTTTACTAAAGTAAAAGTAGCAATACCACGATGTAGAAATCCTCTATTACAACTAAAAGTCCTGTATTCAAAACTTTACTTGAGTAAAAGTACAAAAGTATTGCCATCAACATATACTTATTAGTACGAATGTAAAAGTACTCACATTTTTAAACATCATCAAACCTTTTCAAAATGAGCAGAGCTATGTTGATGATGCGATGATGCAATGCTAGACTGTAGTCTAGCCAACACCAACTCGGGACTCCTGAATCGCTGCCCTCCACACGCTCCTATAATCAGGGTCTTGAGCTCTACAGTGTTGTTAGCTAAGTGTGCATCTACGTAAGTGGTGCGCTTCTTGCCTTATCTGGCTTTGCCCTGGGTTGGCTCCCACAGTGTCAGTGTGCTTGCCACTAGTTCCGGGTTACGTACCCAAATGAGGTTCTATGGAAACAAATCTAGAGCCTGTGAAATACAACGGCAATGACACGGTTCGCTTAGTTCTTGTAGTGGAAAAGAGCCATCCTGTAAACATGTTTACAAAAGTGCCACTGCAGGCGCTTTGCTTTGTATGTATTCAGTCAAAAAGTCAATGTGTGTGATCTGACTTGAATTCATCATCGATGCAACAATTAGCCCATCATATATGATTATGAGAGGCACATGCTGGAGCTAACTACTGTACAGTGTACAGTATCTTAATTGTTGAATTTTATTTCAAATTTTAAATCAAATGTATATCATGTGGACTCAATCAGGTTGGAAAGTATTGGAAAATGTGTTGTTATGTACCAAATCAACATATTTGTAGTTTAAATGACAGTGAATGCCAATAAATCAGTTACACACACAAAACATACACAACTAGGAACCAGTTAGACTGAGTCCTAGTTTACAAAGTTTTCAATTGGCTAACTTTACTGTGAAAGTTTGCAGAACACATTAACCATTCATTCATTACGCATGTCGAGGAGCAGAAAGTTTAGCAGAAAGTACAGAAAGTGTCAGCAACACTGACATCTTACAAATCAACAATTGTCAGAAATGGGAGATGCAACTGTCATTTACAGGTGCTTCAATGCTGTTGCTGTTCTGTGCCAGAAAATTCAAAAAACAAAACAATGGAAGATGTGGCAGATGCCATGCTTGTTATAATAATAATAATAATAATAGCTTGAATTTATATAGCGCCTTTCATAAACCCAAGGACGCTTTACATAAGAACAATGAACAAATCCAGACAACTGACAACTGAACAAACAAACAAAAAACAACTATATGCCATAAGCCTGAGAGACTAACTCTTGTTATGCTTCTCTTCTTGCAATTAGTGAGAGTTAAGTACATTTCAAATACATTTGTGTGTGTATAAATACATGAATAAATAAATACATTTTGAATACATAAATAATAATAATAATAATAATAAAAAAATATATATATATACACACACACGTGCGTGTGCACACACACAGCTGATGCCGTTGTGTGTGCCAACTTACTAAGTAGCTGGACCCCTGGTGGTTTCAGGAGGTAGTGCATGTACCACCACCATGACAACCTGGGTTCAAATTAGTGGTGGAAATAGCAAATCACTTTGCTAATTGAAATAATTGCAGTTCAAAACATAGACGTTAATTCATAAGGATAACTACGATAACAGCTCAGTGACTGTGTCACTATTCAAACAGCGCATTCTCATAGTTCTCATAACGCTCATAGTTCTGCATCGTTCCACTGTGTTTGCACCAAAATATATTTTTACTAGGCAAGTTCATCAAAACAGTATAGAGGCATAGTTTCCAGCTGACAGCTTAATGTCAGTGTTTTGGCTCATTGTAGGGGAACGCTGGTGCAAAGAGTTCCTGATTTAGTATTGTCAATGAAGATGCAGTACACTGAGGATTTGTCCTATTTAGATGATTCACATACTGAGCATCATTTTCTTGAATCCATCCCAAGATGTATGCGACACATTTCTACCCACCCTTGGGTGGCTTAACATTTAGAAAGATTGGCTAATAATATTATAATACATTATAATAATACAATATTCCATGTTTGAACGAGTTACACCTGCTGCCAACGTGTCCTTGAGCAAGACACTGTACTGTACATTGTAACTCACCCTGGCTGGAGCATGAGGGCATAAGGCTAAAATGGAAAACTGAACAGGTAAAAATGCTGCCACAGCGTGTGGTCTTTTGGTGGCTAATGTTGGATTGTAAGATGAGAGTAGAGCGTGGTGAGAAAGAGAATGGGGATAGAAAGAGAAAGAGAGGAAGAGAGAGGAGGAAGAAGGGGAGAAACATGGTAAAGTGGTCTAAAGAGGGGAGAAAAGGAGAAGAGAGTGAGACACAGAGAGAGAAAGAGAGAGAGAGAGAGAGAGAGAGAGAGAGAGAGAGAGAGAGAGAGAGAGAGAAGGGGTGACAACAAGGGAGAGGAAGAGAGAGAGGGGGGGGGGGGGTGGGGGGGTATGGGCGTCTGTGGGGAATGGAGTCAAGCTGCCGTCTGGTTTAATGTACCAGCAATGTGATTGGCCAGGATTGCCGCTCGGCATACCTGATACCAGCTTTCTCTGCTCTAATCGTCCTCTTCCTGTAGCTGAGCTCGGACAACGCTCCTTTCTCCTTTTATCTACCCTGCTCTGCTCCCCGCTCAGATCAGGTTGCTAAAAGAAAAACACAGACTGCCACCACCACTCTCTCTCCCCTCCTGCTCTCCTCTCCCCACCTCTCGCACTCTCTCTTTCTCTCACTCTCTCTCTCTCACTGCCGCCACCCCCCACCCCCCCACACCGTCTAAGCCCCACCCCATCCACTCTTTCTCTCTCTGTCTCTGTGATGTTTGGTTTCCATTCAGTGAAAATCCCCCATGATTCCATACTCTCCCTGGGAGCTGACACAAGATGGCTGCTGGCTGAGGGAGAAATAGGTTCTAAGTAGAGGCCTTCTAAACGACTGACAGTGTAGTATATTAGAAATGGGGACACTTTGGAATCAGAATATTCTTTGTACGTGAACATAAAACTGATACGGAATGTTTGTTTTTTGGCATTCTGGCAAGAACGGAACATTTGACAATGAATTGAGGGAAAGGAGTCTTGCAGAACCCATGCTAATTATGTCCTGTCCTCTCTTCTCTTCTCTTCTCTTCTCTTCTCTTCTCTTCTCTTCTCTTCTCTTCTCTTCTCTTCTCTTCTCTTCTCTTCTCTTTCTCTTCTCTTCTCTGTTCTATGTTAAGGCACTAGAAGGACATGAGGCAGGGGGGCCAGGTGTTGCTGTGAGTGGATTCTCAATGTCACTGGGCTCAGCAGGGAAGACAAAGGCAGCATTGAGTGTGCAGGCAGGGAGCAGGGGAACAGAGCAGGATTCTCTTACAGAGCAGTCTGTGTCTGTGCCAAGTCCTCCCTTCAGACGCACAAGAGACACTGTGTTCTGTCGTTCTCCACTCCCAGCTTTGTCTCTTTCTCTCCTCTTTTCCTCTCTTCACTACTTCCCTTTTTTCCCTCTTTTCGCTGCCCCCCCCCCCCCTTTTTTTTTTGTTGTCGTCGTTTCTACCAGGTAGGCCCGCAACAGAGCCAGCATGGATGGCTGCAGATGACAGGCCCAGATACGGGACAATATAAAAGAACAGACTGGGCCATTTGAGACGGTTCTCATAACCTTCAGGGACAGCGGCTAGGTGGAGAGAGTGGAAGGAACTTGTGAGAAACACTGTGCAGCCGAGCTGCACTTTAATGTCCCTGCCAGAGGGCAACAGGTCCACTGTCAGGTACATGGGCACAACTTTGTAAGAGCTGTCAAGAGGAGGAAGTGGGTGAACCGACACTGACAGCCTGTTTTATATTTTTATATGTCAAGCTGACACGCTTCACAATGAGTATGAAAGGGAAGGTTCAGTGATGTGTTCAAGGACACTTTGACAGGAAAGGAGAGGTTTACTGGCCTTCTAGCTCATAGCATTGTGTAGCAGTTTTAAATAGGGGTGCAGCAGTTAATCAAACAAATCGATTTAACTGATAATAAAAAAATATCGAGAATTGATTAAACAATTTATTAATAACCACTCCATATTTTGGGCATGTCATTAAATGTGAAAAGTTTCAACAAATGTCCAAATAATTAAGAAATAGAGAAAGAAGACGTTGTGGCTTGTGGGTATTTTCACTATTTTAGTGAGCTTTTAGATTAGCTATTTTTGTGCGACACTGTTGTGAAATAACTATTGGATTACGATTAATCGAAAAAGTAATCAATAGAATAATCGCTAGTTTTTAGCAGGAGAACAGTTAATATGATGTTAGTCCTTTTATACCATTGACTGATCGTTAGCTTTCTTTCTGTCTATAAGACATGTATGTGTCCATTTGCTTTCTCTGTAAATGATGTTTTTGTTTGGACAACGCTGAAAAGGCCAGATCTGGTTACATACAGTTAAACTAGGTGAAAAATATCAGATTTGTGCTGATAGTGTAAAAGGAGCCCGAAGACACCTGAATAAGAACTTCTCCAGGTGTCTCCAGAAAGGAAGTGGAATAAAACACACACACACACACACACACGCACACGCACACGCGCACGCGCACACACACACACACACAGTTTCTTGGATAATTTAGTCCCTGTCTTCTCATTCACAACAGAGGTTTGTGACGGATTTCGGGTACTTAAACAACGGTTTTGTAACAACTACTTAACAATTACATTGTTAAGGGCCCACCCAGGTTTATTTTTTAATTCATATTTTTTTTATATATATATAATTTATTTTTATTTTTTTCTGGGTGGGGAGGTGCCCCTAACGTCATGGGCCCCAACGCAACCGCGTTGTCTGCGTGACGGTAGTGACGCCCCTGCATCTGGTGCTTCCTATGGTGCCTCCCTGTCATCTGGTGCTTCCTATGGTGCCTCCCTGTCATCTGGTGCTTCCTACTGTATGGTGCCTTCCTGTCATCTATGGTGCTTCCTATGGTGCCTCCCTGTTACAGTATGGTGCTTCCGGTGCTTCCCTGTCTTCTATGGTGCTTCCTATGATGCTTCCCTGTCATCTGTGGTGCTTCCTATGGTGCCTCCCTGTTACAGTATGGTGCTTCCTATGATGCTTCCCTGTCATCTATGGTGCTTCCTATGGTGCCTCCCTGTTACAGTATGGTGCTTCCGGTGCTTCCCTGTCTTCTATGGTGCTTCCTATGATGCTTCCCTGTCATCTGTGGTGCTTATATATGGTGCTTTCCTGTCATCTATGGTGCTTCCTATGATGCTTCCCTGTCATCTGTGGTGCTTCCTATGGTGCTTTCCTGTCATCTATGGTGCTTCCTATGATGCTTCCCTGTCATCTGTGGTGCTTCCTATGGTGCTTCTCTGTCTTCTATGGTGCTTTATATGGTGCTTCCCTGTCTTCTATGGTACTTCCTATGGCGCTTCTCTGTCTTCTATGGTACTGACATGATACTGATTTATTACGAACACCTTTCTCAACAATATGAGCTGTTATTACATTAGGAACTGTTATTATATCATGAGCAGCTATGTGAGGTTCTTAATGTAACACATTATAACATTATTACATCCTATCCTATGTTAAAATTGGCTAATGGGAGGGCCGGCCGGCGGCCGGGCGGACCTTTGACGTCACTCTGACTCAGCCATAACCATATAAGGAGTTCCCAATGCAGCAACGCCCAAATATGGCGTGTGATGTCTAAATGTGTCGTCATGGCATCAGCCACAAAACAAATCAGTCAGGTCCATATATGAGCGCAAAAGTGGGCATGCCCAAATATGGGCATATACTGATGACATCAGTAATCTCCATATATGGGCATAAAGGGGACAAGAACGGACAGATACAGAGATCTGGCTGTCCAGAGCCATAGATCCGACCACTATGCCCACATATACGTACATATATGGGACCGACTGACTTCAAACTCCGTAGATAGACAGAAACAGACATCTCCATATGGGCACAAAAGGGACACAGACAGACGGGTACAACGGGTACTCTGACAAAGCCCCCGACACTATGACTGAGACATATTGGTCGGATTGGCAATGCGACGTACAGTAGACGTCCTCTAGATGTGAGGGCAGCGTAGCAGCCCGAACCTGTAGTTATTCAAAATTCTGCGGTTATGTTATGCACTCATGAATTTATGATATTATGAGTTTATTATCATATTATGAGCTATTATTACATTTAGGTTATTGCATTATGAGCCGTTATTACATTATAAGCCGTTATTACATTATGAGCCGTTATTACATTATGAGCCGTTATTACATTATGAGCCGTTATTACATTATGAGTTGCTACAAATATTATTTACTCTATTAATCAAGCAGGGAAATACTAATCTAGCAGCAAGGTTACCAGACTTCTCAGCCTCCCCCCCCCCCTCTCTCTCTCTCTGGTGGATGTGATCTGGTTTGTGGATGAAAACAGAGAAAGATGACACTGACATGATAATGAGAACCTCACCCTGTGACTCCCTGTGTCATCAGAAAACAGTCAGTGGACAGGGTTTGGCCTCGATCGCTCTCTTTTTATTTCTCTCACTCTACTCCTCTTATCCCCCCCTTATCTCTCTCTCTCTTTATAGATACAGTATGTACTCTATAGCCGGCTTTCCATATACATGGACTTACCTAGCCCCACCCCACACCGCCCACCACAGCAACGGTTTCCACTACAATGAAGTGGGTAGAGTGGTGTGTAAGTGGTACTAAACTGGTGCCTAAAAAGTACCCAGTCTTGGGTAGGTCTGAGCTGGGCTAAGCGGGGCTAAAGCTGTGATTGGTCGGCTCACAGCTGTGTCTGTCCACTCAGGTCTCTGTAAAATGTAAACACTACGGTAGCAGTGTTGCCATGTCCACTTATTATAAGCGACATTGGGCTTATTTTTCTGTAAAGTTGCTTGTAAATATTGGTAGTACTTTTACTCCACTACAATTATCTGAAAACGTATTAGTTACTAGTTACTAGTTACTTTTCAGATATAAATGATTACATCATAAAACATACATTAACCACTTAAGCCCTATTTTATACCTAGGCTATTTGAAAATAGCCGATCTACAAGCTCACAACGCATCGCATCATTGTAGATCTGCTATTTTCAAACATTTTAGTACTTACTTTTGGTACCTTAAGTACATTTTGATACCAATAGTTTTTGTACTTTTACTCAAGTAATTCCAGACTTTCACTTGTAGAGTGCTTCTACATTGCAGTATTGATACTTTTACTTAAGTAAAACATTTGAGTACTTTTTCCTAAAATGTAGTTGATTATTTGGGGCTTGTTTCCATATGTTGTTGAAACCAGTGGTTCTTAAACATTTTCATGTCAAGGACCCCCAAATTAATATGTATTTGTCAACATTATATATGTATATATATTTTTTAAATAGCAGATGCACACACTCACAATGCGTCGCATCGCTACGCGTTGTGAGTTTGTAGATCTGCTATTTTCAAATAGCCGTAGATAGTCGCTTCTTTTGGGATTGTTTTCATAGACCTGATTGCTTATTTTTTTCTGCTAAACCTGGCAACAATGAATGTGCGACGATACACGCTAATAATGTTTTTTATATAAGTGATGGCAACGTGTTTAAACACCACACAGGTCTTCCCAACAATAGCGAAGATTAAAGTCAGGGTGAACATGGCCAAATAATAACTTAAGAGCCAAACTAGCTCTGAGGAAGCACGCTAGCATTTAGGCTAACCCTGTAGCTTGAGGCTAAGTTGGTGTGTTAAAGAAAGGGGCGTTGATTTCCTTCGGGAGGGGAGGGGAGGGTGAGGATTTTGCGAGTGGGGACTTTTGTGCAATGGAAACGCAAGACATTTTGAAGCGGTGCGGTGCGGTTCTGGACTGTACTGGACAGTGTCGTGCTTAAGCTGTGATGGAAAAGCGGCTTATATGTAAGCCTAAATGAAGAGCTGATGCTTGAAGCGTCCCATTTGTTATCTCTCACACACTGGCCCTTCTCTCAAGCTTCTCTTTCTGTCTCTTTATTTTACCCCAGACCCCAAAGCTGAACAAAAGTGTTCCAAGAGCTGAAGTTCAAGTAATGAAAAACCAGATGACAAATATAGCAAGCAAATGTGACAGCTGGCACACAGCCAGCTATTGCTGTGGGTTGAAAAATATCAGGGATGCAGGAGGTCAACAGGTCATAGATATGTGTTTAAATCTACCAGACGGACCACAACATGCTGTTTTAGTGACTTCCAGTTAGTACACACATCCAACACACATCAGAGAGGAATACATTAAGGGATTCAAACACACATCTGCAAGGGTACATGAGCTTAGGTCTTAACAGTTTTTAGATGTAGAGTGAAAAGTTCCAAAAGGCTGATTTGAACGAACAACCTTGTGTTTATGAAACAACAACATTCATCTTCTGCACAACAGAGTGTGTGTGTGTGTGTGTGTGTGTGTGTGTGTGTGTGTGTGTGTGTGTGTGTGTGTGTGTGTGTGTGTGTGTGTGTGTGTGTGTGTGTGTGTGTGTGTGTGTGTGTGTGTGTGTGCATGTGCATGTGCATGTGCATGTGCGTGCGTGTGTGGGGAGGGGTTGTGGGTGTGTTTGTGTGTGTGTGTGTGTGTGGGCTGTTCGCAACCATGAGGCCGATGTGGCAGTTCTTCCTTGTCCTATACTGTGAGTGTGTGTGGCGTGCAAAGTTTCACAGCAATCGGCTGCTGCATTCATGATTTGTGGCATTTTGTGCAAAAATGGGCCAATCGAAATGTAATATGAGAAATCTGATGTCTTGATCACATAACTGCAGGGATAATGTGTACCGAATTGCGTGAAGTTTGGACAAAATCTGTAGGAATAATAGCAAAAAATATGTTTTGCAAAAATCTGCCTCATCCACACAAAACATTGGCCTACTGGGAGTGTGCGTGCAAAGATTCTCGCCGATCGGTCCAGCGGTGGTTGTGGCATTTCATGCAAAACAGGCCCATCCCTCAAACTTTGAAAACCAATTGTAGTCATTCAGAAAGGAATCTGAATAATCTGACAGATACATCTTGATCACATGACTACAGAGATATGGTGTACCAATTTGGGTGTGGTTTGGACGATAGGAGTAGAAGCAAAAAGTTTGTTTTGCCAAAAACAATAGCATCATGGCAGAAAATCAGGTGGAAAAGGCAGAAGGAGCGAGTGCATTTTACGGCAGCGGAAGCTGCCGCGGAACTGCCGCGGAACTGCCGGTGGAGGAGCGACAGCTGCCGGCAGTGACTGCCGGCGGGCTGCCGGCGGTGGAGCGGCAGCTGCCGGCGGAGCAGCGGCAGCTGCCGGTGGAGCGGGCACGGGCGGGGACTTCTTTCTTCTACAATAGAGGAGTTACGACGTCACATTCTAATACAGCCCAAATACCTGCGCTCAGCACCGGCGTGGTGCACCTCGCTAATCATTAGACCCCCAATCCTCAACCATTGGGATAATGGGATCGACTCCCGCTTGGGAGAAAACTTTTTCAATCCTCAACTTCTTTTTTTCGCCGATAAAGTATAGTTTTGGACCATGACGGAGGCGCGCCGACTCAGCAGACCTTGAGGCCAAGGAGTCGCGCCCGAGCGCCTCCAGGCGCGAGTGCCCGCGACGACCGGCCGATGGTCTGCTAGTCGACTAAGCGCCGTCCGAGTTATGTACCGATAGGCACAGAATCGTAAATAATATTGGTGGGGACTGCGTTTGCCCCACTGACTGCGTTTGCCCCAACTGCCACTCAAAGTGACTACTGGCCAATCACAGTGCGTCTTTCCCGGGACTTAACCAGCTCTCAACTTCCGCTACACAAACGCAGCACACTCCCAAAGCTGGCGCCGCCGGCAGCTCCGCGGCAGCTTCCGCTGCCGGAAAATGCACTCGCTGTCCCTCGGAAAAGGGTGTGTCCTACTTGGGGAGTTGTGATCCAAGGAATCCAGGGGGGAATTACTTTGATTGTATGACCAAGAGTTAGGACAAAACGTGGCTCGGCCTGTTATAGCACCACCAGGAGGCCAATTTGAAAAGTGTAGGGTGATATTTCTTCTTTGGCCTAATAATGGCCAAAGAAAAATAGTAAAATAGTGTACCGATTTGCGTGAGATTTGGACAAAATCTGTAGGAGTAATATTTTCTAAACATTTGGGGCAGAGTTTCTTTTTGGCCCCCAGGGAGTGTGCAAAGTTTCACGCGGATGGGTCCAACGGTGCCGGAGATTAGCTGTTTCCAGACGGACGGACGGACGGATGGACGGACGGACGGACGGACGGACGGACGGACGGACGGACGGACGGACGGACGGACGGACGGACGGACGGACGGACGGACGGACGGTCAGACGGTCAGACAGACGAACGGATGGACACACAGACGGACGGACAGACAGGGGCAAAAACATAGTCTCCGGCCTTCGGCCGTCTGGCCTGGCAGAGACAATAAATGTCACATAATGATTCTATTTGACATTGTACGGAATGTACGGGAAAGCATAAATCAGGCTTACGGTCAGGCGTTGATTTGGATCAAGGTCAGGAGGCACACAGAAGTTTCATCTCCAAACTACATATACTGAGAGTTGTCTTCAGGAAAATGAAAAATAGTTAATTATTTCATTGATTTCTATCACTGCATGATGACGTACAGGTATGCAGGTCATTCATTTTTTTTAATAAAATGGCGACGTGACAAATCTTGACAAATATGCCCAACAAAGAGACGCCAGGGTTAATGTCCTTAACATAAATTTTTTAATTGCGATTCAAACATTTCAGTGTACATTTCCAAAAGGAAATACATGTAGCCTATTTAATCCAGTCTTATCAGAAGCAGGCATAAAACATACCCCCACCAGTGAGAAAAAAAAGTAAGTAAAAAGTAAGTAAATCCAACCCTGACTGTTCACATGTTCTACCTGCAGACAGGTAAGTACTAATCACCTAAATCACACTAAAGTCCCAGGGATTCAAACATATTAAATATTGGTCCTATTACTAATGTTACTCTATCCAGGAGTCTTTGATATGAAAAAGGTTTGCGAATTTTAAAAGCACAAAATGAAGTCGACGGGCCTGTACAGACAGTAGAGTGCATAGCCGCTTGATGCTGCGGTAAAATTCCAAATCTCTATAACCCCTGAGCGGCAGAGATGAGGTTGGCAGAGCGTCAAAGCGCCCTGGGTGGCAAGGTCGCCTCTGTTGATCACATGCACAACAGCAACAACCAGATTGGCATGGCTGGCGAGCCATAAGCATTTCCATTACGGGCTGATATTTTGTCTCGCTTATGACACCCAGGGGCGCTTCATGCACAACTGTTGTGTCATCCTCGAGACAACAGAGGTGACATATACACACACACACACACACACACACACACACACACACACACACACACACACACACACACACACACACACACACACACACACACACACACACACACACACACACACACACACACACACTCAAACATATATAGGCAAGCATGGACACACATGCTCTATCTGCAGAATGGAGCTCTCTGCTGACACCGAACAGATTGTGGAGGCACGAAAAAGAAAAAAAATCACAGAGAATGAATGTGTGTGACTAAAATTGGATTTGGGTGGAAATGAGTGTGTGTGTATGCGCGTGCATGTATAAACATCCCCATTTATGTTTGTGGTTAATGTGTTATGTGTGTCACTGCGTGTGTGTGTGTGTGTGTGTGTGTGTGTGTGTGTGTGTGTGTGTGTGTGTGTGTGTGTGTGTGTGTGTGTGTGTGTGTGTGTGTGTGTGTGTGTGTGTGTGTGCATGCGCGCACACGTGCGTGCGTGTGTGTGTGTGTGTGTGTGTGTGTGTGTGTGTGTGTGTGTGTGTGTGTGTGTGTGTGTGTGTGTGTGTGTGTGTGTGTGTGTGTGTGTGTGTGTGTGTGTGTGTGTGTGTCTCTCTCTAAGATAATTAACCGTTAACAGAAGCGTGTCATTCCTTCTATTGTGTGTGTGTATGAGCAGTCTGCAGGGGTCTGGAGGAGCGGAAATGGTGATTCAGTTTCACATTAGCCTGTAGACCTCCTTTCATTCTGCTTTCTGAGTACAGCTACATTCCTCCTCTCTGTGAATATTAGCTTCTAATTTCTAGTACTCATCTGACAAATGCATGGTCAATATTATTTACCTACCAGCTATATAAATGCACCATTTACCATTTACCAGCCCCGCAAACCAGGAGTTTGCACGCACGCACGCACAAAGACACGCACAAAGACACACACACACACACACACACACACACACACACACACACACACACACACACACACACACACACACACACACACACACACACACACACACACACACACACACACACACACACACACACACACACACATGCATAATTCAACTTGGAAGCAGAATAACCACCTCCCATTAAGTGTACCACCAGCAGACAGCAGACTCGATTCCACAGGAATTCTGAGGGTGTTTTTTTTCATAGATATTCCACGCCGCTTTGCGCCCTCAGATTTCACGCTGCAACATTAACATGAACTGACACACTGGATTAGAAGCAGACAGCTGGAATGCCCGGGCCCTTTGTGCTGTGTGGACCTCCGCCAAGGGCCTCCACTCTGAGGCCAAGAGCCTTCAGTCAGAGGCCAAGAGCCTTGACACTGAGGCCAAGAGCCTTCAGTCAGAGGCCAAGAGCCTTGACACTGAGGCCAAGAGCCTCCACTCTGAGGCCAAGAGCCTTCAGTCACTGAGGCCAAGAGCCTTCAGTCACTGAGGCCAAGAGCCTTCAGTCAGAGGCCAAGAGCCTTGACACTGAGCCCAAGAGCCTTCAGTCAGAGGCCAAGAGCCTTGACACTAAGGCCAAGAGCCTTCACTCTGAGGCCAAGAGCCTTCACTCTGAGTCTGAGGCCAAGAGCCAGGACACTGAGGCCAAGAGCCTTCACTCTGAGGCCAAGAGCCTTCACTCTGAGGCCAAGAGCCTTCACATTGAAGCCAAGAGCCTTCACTCTGAGTCTGAGGCCAAGAGCCAGGACACTGAGGCCAAGAGCCTTCACTCTGAGGCCAAGAGCCTTCACTCTGAGGCCAAGAGCCTTCACATTGAAGCCAACAGCCTTCACTCTGAGGCCAAGAGCCTTCACTCTGAGGCCAACAGCCTTCACATTGAAGCCAAGAGCCTTCACTCTGAGGCCAAGAGCCTCCACTCTGAGACCAAGAGCCTTCACTCTGAGACCAAGAGCCTTCACATTGAAGCCAAGAGCCTTCACTCTGAGGCCAAGAGCCTCCACTCTGAGACCAAGAGCCTTCACATTGAAGCCAAAGAGCCTTCACTCTGAGGACAAGAGCCTTCACATTGAGGCCAAGAGCCTTCACTCTGAGGCCAAGAGCCTTCACATTGAGGCCAAGAGCCTTCACATTTAGACCAAGAGCTTTCTTTCTGAGGCCAAGAGCCTTTGCTCCAAGGCAAAGAGCCTTCAGTCTGAGGTCAAGAGCTTTGCTCTGAGGTCAAGACCTGAGTCTCAGAGCCTTCAATCTGAGGTCACAAGCCTTCCTTCTGAGTTCAAGAGCCTGTACTAAAAGGCCAAGTTTGTTCAGTAACAGGGGTCTTCCTGTCTCTCCAGCTCTTTAATACAGAAAATACATTTTCAGTTGGGTTGCTATTCTTGCCAATTTAATCCATTCAGGAGATTGGGTTTACCCATTTATCATCTTAAATGTGATAGTGTCCCAGTTTAAACTTTGTCTGCTCATTTCTTTGTGTCATCACTTCCAATTTCACTTGTTTATCGTGTATGAGTTCTCTCTCCTGATTGGATCAAATTAGTATCCCGACCTGAAAATGCATTTTCTGTTTATTAAAGATGTGCAATCACTCTAGGAATGATTGCTATCAGAATACAGGGCTATTTAACACTTATTTTAACAAAAGAAAATCACTTACTGCAAGTAAGTGATTGGATCAAATTAGTATCCCGACCTGAAAATGCATTTTCTGTTTATTAAAGATGTGCAATCACTCTAGGAATGATTGCTATCAGAATACAGGGCTATTTAACACTTATTTTAACAAAAGAAAATCACTTACTGCACCTTTAACAAACTTGTGCAGTTTTTAATCATCTCAGGAATATATCCAAGATCGGATACATTTTTTGTTTTAAAGACGTGTTTTAACATGTCAAGCAAAAAACATTCAACAAACTCCAGATTATACATAACACTGCTGCTCTGCTTCTTTTTTTTTTTTTTTTTTTTTTACCAAAACCAGGAAAAGACAACATATTATGCTCCTTTCACTTTCCTACACTGGTTGTCTGTCTGTTTTAGGATTAATTCTAAGATTTTACTGGTTACTTTACTTCATGGCTTGGCCCCTAATGACATCTTTTAGTTAATACAAGCCTGAGTTCCTCGAGTGTCGAGTGGGAACCTGCTGGCTGAGTCGAGGCTGAAGACAAAGGGTTGCTGGCTACTCCACTCTGTAACAACCTGCCTGAAGAGCTCAGGCTTGCTACACGGAAATCAGTGTCTTTATAAAACATACTTTTATTGAAAGGCAATTCCATCATTTTAATATTTGTAATTGTATTATTTGACCCCCTAAATATTGTTATTTCTCACTGTGCTTTATATTTTATACAGTACGTGCTATAATGTTTTTATTCTGTTGCAGATTTGATTCTATCTTTTATTGAGTTTTGTGTAAAGCACTTTGTAACCTAACCTTGTTTTGATAAGTGCTGTATGAATTGAGTTATTAATATTATTATTGTTGAGCATCTCCATGGTAACGGCTGAGTGTAGTCACACCTCATTACAGTGTGTGGTGTTTGTATGGACGGACAGTTCCGGAATGGATTCAACCCATGCTAATGACCTTCAGATGCCATCGGCTCATTTCACTCAGTGTTACACACACACACGCGCGCGCACGCGCGCACACGCGCACACGCACGGTCGCACGCACACACGCACGCACACACACACACACACACACACACACACACACACACACACACACACACACACACACACACACACACACACACACACACACACACACACACACACACACACACACACACACACACACACACAGTGGAGTGAGAGAGAAGGGAGAAGTGACAGTTTTATGGCTTCAAATAGTTCCCCCCGGAGATCTGTCTGAGCAGATAATATAATCACTCTAAAAGTACTGTATCCATTCAACCCACTAAGCTGTGTGCGTGTGTGTGTGTGTGTGTGTGTGTGTGTGTGTGTGTGTGTGTGTGTGTGTGTGTGTGTGTGTGTGTGTGTGTGTGTGTGTGCGTGTGTGTGCGTGTGCGTGTGCGTGTGTGTGTGTGCTCGCACGCGCGGGCACACATTTTAGGCCTTGTAATATATACAAAAAGGAATGACATAATTTGGTCAATAATATAGAAGAAGATAAAGTTATACCTCCATCCCAGCCAAGCTAATTGACCAAGAGAAATGGAATGTGGTACAGTATATACTGTAGGTGTAACGTATAGCTTTGTCTGCCAGTTTTGAATTTAATCTTCAATTTTAAAACACCTTCTAATCATGAATCATAAATCAAAATGGCACCACATGTGTTACATAAGGCTCATTGAAGAGGTCTAAACGGGTCAAAACACAATTCCTTGTACAATATCCATTTACCAATATTTTGTTTGTCTGAGCAGCATACCAAACCTGAAAGTTGGACATTGTATCAAGAATATGACTCAGTAGAATCTTGCCAAGTTTCTAAATGATTAAAGTATATGAAAATAAAAAAAACTTAGAGAGTGTAATATACAGTCCTTGCCGATGCACGAGCCGAGTTTAAGTTGGTCGGTCCCATATACAGTTATGCACATGACCATATATATACACACAGTGGTCGGATCTGTGGCTCTGGACAACCAGATCTCCAATTACTGTATGCCTATTCTGTTCTGCCGTGACGTATGCGCCCCGTCAGAACAACTTCCGGGTCCAAGTCAGAGGCTTGTTTCCATTGAACATTCAACACCCAAACAACTGGACAAAACAACAAAGCAACAAAAACTACACAAAATATAGAAGATATAGAAGATCAAAATATAGAATAGAATATTAAAGTAATGCATACAGTAGCAGATACTACTGTATCTACTACTGTATTATTACTATTGTTTGCACTGTATGCTGTGAAGAACAGATTTTCAAGCTAACAGCTCTTTGCAATGCGTTGCAGAGTGGCACGTTGAAAATCAGTTCTTTGCGGCACGTGACACTGTCATAAAACAGTGTATAAATTAGGCTTTAGCCCCCAAAAAAGAATGGAAGGGGAGGGGGAGGAAAGAGGGAGAAAGTTTACTGGATGAATAGAAAACAGGGTGGGAGGATGTATGAGGCTGTACCACTGAACTATGACATAAGATGCAAACTCAGCTAAAGTAGCTCAGTACACTCAGTACATTCACAGTGGTGGGATATTTAAAGACAAAACCATACATGTGCTGCACACAGACGCGTTGCTAGGTCTCTACTAGGTTGGGGGCTTAGCCCCCCAGGCAACGGGCACATGCACGCGCGCGTGCCCGAAATCTTTCGCGGATTCCGGCGGGTTTGGGTACTTTTCCCCCCGTTTTTTGTTACTTTATTTCGGTTTTAGGGTTAGGGGTAAGGTTAGGTTAGGGTTATAGATATATAATAATAAATAAAAAAAAACTTTTTTATCGGTGGCTTTGGATAAAACATTGGTGGCTATAGCCACTGACTGAGCCACCGAAGCCCCCGCGTAACGACGCCCCTGGCTGCACATATTCTCTGCATTGACTGTTACATCTATAGGTACATATGCATACTACATTTGTACAGACAAAATGTTCAAATCAAAAGAGATGACATTCTGGAGTTCATTCAGTACAATGATACTGTAACACATTTTATACATTTTGTATGTATTACCAACAATTGGTGCTCTACAGTCTTACGTAGTCGGACGATCGTTGTTCTCCGCCTACCGGTACATATGGTGACATGATATCTAAAAAAAGAAAAAAGAAAAAGAAAAAAGATTAAAAAAAGAACTGCAATGCAGTTATTTTTTTAATCTCTGAATTGTTTCCAACCAGTTATAGCAACAACATTACATTCAGATGTTAACCTACGAGTATGTGTTGTAGGCAGAGATATCCGATCGTCTGACTATGCAACACTAGCAGTAGATACCATTTGGATGAAAAACATGCTAATATTGATATCTTATCTTTTCATGATGTATCTTGCTGATAATTATAAACGATATGTGTTATATGCCATATAGTAAAGTTCGTGCTTGTGAAAGGTGCTTCTGTAGTTGTATAGCAAATGTGTTCACACACTGGCAGCAAGAGGCGATCAAGTTCTACCCCCCAGAAGATAATCATCACTGAGGATAATCTAATTAATTGTTTACACGCACGCACGCACGCACGCACACACGCACGCACGCACGCACACACACACGCACACAGCATATGTACACTTCCCACACACATTCTACACTCATGAATTAATTTCCCTCGGGGTGAATGGCCTTGCTTGCCAGAAACACACACAGCTACACACACACACACACACACACACACACACACACACACACACACACACACACACACACACACACACACACACACACACACACACACACACACACACACACACACACACACACACACACACACACACACACACACACACACACAGAGTTGCCAAAACCAGCAGGATAACTCCAGGTAGGCTGAGAAGCCTGTTGCTAGGCAGATTCATCTTCACTATAGTATTTCCAGTGAGGAGTTCTATATAGGACTCAACTAACCTAATACCAAACCCTCTGGAACACATCCACCATCATAGCAGCACACAATGAACCCCACCATTCAGAACCCAACCACTACCAACTGGTCGCACTGACACTAACAATTATAACATAACACGATCCTGCTACAGCCGTCAGACCACAGCTTCACTTTGCCTACAGGGCTTACTGGGCCTTTGCATGCAAAGTTTTCACGGCAATTGGTCCAGCGGTGTCCAAGATTACGTGCTCACAGTCGGACACACGGACAGGGGCAAAACATAATCTCCGCCTCCTGGCCTGTCAACCTTGCAGAAATAATAATACGTTTATGTTAACAAGCGACATGGTGAGTAGGCTATTTCACAAATTTGAGCCATTATACCATGTTGTCATCCAGCTACCAGAATCAAGGCCGAACACCCATGGAGTTCGGAGTCAGCGTTGGAGAGGGTCTCACATCACAGGGGTACTCCTGCTGACTCCAAATTTTGCAAACATATTGCTCAGTGCTGTGCCTATAGTTAGAGCTGCTTCCCGCACCGTTAATGTACTTGCATGATGTACAGTTGTATGAAACGCCATGATTGCACAATAATTGGGCGCCCCAGCGCCGGAAGTCCTATGATGCGATATACGTCAATTTTTTTAGACTACTAGCTAGAGACTGGCCCAGCAGAGCAGAAAAACCTCCATAGATTCTTTTTCATCTAAAATGTGTTAAAGCCAAGGTAGCAATCCAGTAATATCAGCCTACATTTCACTTAAATGTCAGGGCTTAAATCGACATGTAAATATGAGATAAATGCATTAATATGTATCTGAAATCAATCCGAGAGATCGCCAAGAGTTAGCCAAAATGGCTAATAGTAAGCTAATAGTTTTGCACTTTCTATCTGTTTGCAGTCAATCGCGGAAATATCCATTCTCCATTACTTAGTGACTGAGTCCCGTAAATATTCCCGTAATTTTCGTGTCATGTACGTCCTAAAGAAAACATTATTATTATTATTATAATTACTTGATTTATAAACAACATAATACGGTGTCTTCTTCTTGGGTTTCGAAAAGGGGATCAGTCCCTGAAGTTCCGGTAAATTTCTTCTTTGTTGTTGTAAATAGTTTAGCTACGATCACGTGGCGGAAGTGCATCCTTCCTTACATAGCAGATCTGCAAGCTCACAACGCGGCACGCTGAGGCTGGAGCTAATCAATGGAGCAATTATTTTAGATTTCTTGTCCACCTTTGGAATTACACCATGGCAACGTGACTACTGAAGGGCCAAATGTGAAACCTTGGGCCGTCAACCTTTACTTTATAGAGTGCTTCTGTGTTCCAGTTAGAAGGCAGGCCTTGCCAGCCACCGCTTTGATATACTGAGTGTAAAGATAACAACTTCAGAATTCTCCTGGCGCTCATCTGAACGCTGGTCTAAGCATGTTGCCTTTTTGTGGAGCGAATTGACTTCGCGAAATTATCAGGCTTGTATTTTGCTGTATATATCATTAATTTGCTGTTCTTTTATTCACATATCATAGAGGGAATCTCCCTTGTAATCAATAAATGTGCCCTGTTTAGGCTAACAATAAATTCTGTGTATGTCGTCTATAAACTGGACTTTATTGAACCTGGGTTTTATTGAACCAAAGATTGACAGACCACTACACAACCCAAACCTCTACTAAAGTATTTATATATTTAATATTTTTTTATATTATATCTATATATATTTTGTGGTGCACATCTTTGTGCAGCTCGCTGTGATGCGTTTGTGTTTGTTTTGCGTAAATACAACCGTTGAAAATGAGGCTTTCATCAGTCGCTAGCGTCCAATGCATGTGTCATATACACGTTTGATATATTGCAGTGTATATATTTTGAAATTATTCCTGTACATGTACACAGTAAGCACGCACGCGTGCGCATGGCGCACACACGCATACACACTCTCACACACACACACACACACACACACACACACACACACACACACACACACACACACACACACACACACACACACACACACACACACGCACACACACACCGATTTTTATCAGGCAGTGTTGTTCTTCCAAGCATGAAACAGCACAACCCCTGAGTTAGAAAAACAAATAAACAATGTCTAAAAGAGGCTTCAGATGAAAGCACTATGCTAGCAGGAAGTTGTGTTCAGCTCTGGATGGAGCAGGCAAAACTCTTCAACAGCTCTCTGCCACTGACTGAGCAAACATTGAAGACAGCAAACAGAATAGCCAACCCAGTGATGAGCTTGATGTTGAGATGTCAGATGTGCTTCTCCCAACTGCATTTGACAGTAAAAACACAAACACAAGCTTGTGTTTTTACTGTCAAATGCAGGTGGGAGAAGCATATCTGACATCTCATCATCAAGCTCAAGAACTTTCTTCCACTATATTTGAATAATTATAGTGTCACATCTTATTAGCCATGAATCGAAAGGAACTCATTTTAATTCTTGGAGGAAAAGCTCTTGCAACACGACTATCCACTTAAACTCTATATAATAGTATATTACATATTTTTGACTTGAGTCCTCCAGGGGTCTATACTGTACCAAGCAACCTCTTTGAGGCCAAATTTCCATGAGGCTATTTGTGCCAGACAATCTATGTTCTTCAAAACACACTTTTTGCTACAAATTCTGTCCAAAACTCACACAAATCGGTACATATTATCTCTGGAGTCGTGTGATCAAGTTGTATTAGTCAGATTTAGCTGATTCCATGCCAAATGGCTATGACTGCCTTCCAAATTTTGTGGGCCCTACTGTAGGTAGGCAACTCGGCCTGGCGGGGATATGTGCGCCGAGGAGTGCACTTGTTTCGAAAATATTTTCAACATTTCCCCTATAATGACGTGCCCAAAGTAGGGATTGATTATTAGTTGATTATTTTATTAAATTGTATTGATTAAATCGACTACAGTAGATCGATTAACTGTTGTACGCCAACTGTAGTCATTCCCTCACACCAGCCTTGACATCACAAGGAGCCTTCTGCTCCATATTGAGTAAAACCTCCCTGGGAGCCACCTGGCTCCATTCAGCCATTCATAAATTTTCTTATGTTCATTCACTCGGTAGCGGTTGCTGCGTTTCATGAGAGGCCCTGCATGACAGGCTGAATGTAGCCCTCCCTGAAAGACATAATGGGTTTTTATTTGCCTCTCCACAACCTGTGTGTAAGCCCAGAGCACAGCTGCAATAGCTGCTGGAGTATACCCCCCCCCCTCAGACACACACACACACACACACACACACACACACACACACACACACACACACACACACTCGCGCGCACGCGCGCACAAACGCACGCACGCATACGCGCACACACGCACACACACACGCACGTATATACATACATATATACGCACACACTCACACATATGCACACACACACACACACACAAGTGCGCACACGCACGCTCGCACGCACCAACGCACGCACGAATGCACGCGCATACACGCAGTCTGTCCTTCACTGCAGCTCCCCATGGAAATGTTGGTCTTTGTTTTGCAGATAAATACGTATGTGCTATTCTCGTAATCTATTTCATCTGTAGAATTTTTATGTGAGCTGGAAAGTAAAACAGTTCTTAAGAAAAAAGTTTTATATGTCATATGTTTCTATACAAAAAAAATGCCAAAAGATATCTACGGTATTTTCGAGTAAGGAATGCATTTGTATAATGTTGATTAATTTGAAACATACTTGTAAACCTTTTCAGATAAAGAATAATTTAGTTTTATAATTTATATTTTATGCTCTTTTAGTTTTGTTGGTGTCGAGTTTACATTCTGATTTCTTCCTGATTCCTTTGCTTTTTTTTTACCTCTTCTTTTATTGTATTAGAGTTAGTACTGCACATTCAAAGTATAGGTGGACAGAATGAGGAAGGGATGATAGACAGACAGATTGGTGGACAGGGAATGAACAGGCCATCACAACATGATTAGTCATCAATAGTTCCGCAGAATCTGCACCTATTATTTTCTTTGCAATTATTCTCTAAATTTTTATTAATTGAATAATTGAGGAGTGCAGTTTTTAATATTTAAACATTTTAAATATAAATATAAACAGTGTCATGCAACGTTTTTTTTTCTTTCTTTTTTTAAAAAACATTTGTAGCTTTTCGCCTACAATGACATGACCAAAATGGGGATTGATTATCGATTGTTTTTATTAAACTATCAATATATTTGTTGTAATCAATTAACTGTTGCAACCCTAGTTGATGGACGCCATGACAGTGGCGGACCGAGAGGCACGGACGAATGAACAAAACGGACAACGCCAAGCGACGTGTTCACTCAGTCTGAAGGTCACGCCCGCCCTGAAGGTTCTGAGGGGACGGTGGGTGGGTGGATGAGGGGCGGGGCTGGGGATTGGCTGAAAGTTTGAATTCCAGGAACTGAGGGGAAGGAGCCCATTTGGAGTGTGGGAGGGGTGGGGGGATTCGGGGGAACCCCCTGCTGGTGGCTGTGAATGGAGAGTCGCATACCTTGATGACTGGACTGCCTTTTGTGCAGCGGGCCGAGGGAAAAAGAGAAAGAGAAAAAAAGAAAGAACAGGGGTAGAAGGAGGAGGGATGGAGAGGAAGGAGGGAGTGTCAGTGTTCCTAAACTTAGGGTGATGGCGGCGTGATTTCCTCTACTGTTCCCCTCCTATATGAGAGGCTTGGTGCCACTGACATTGTTAGATGTTTATTTTTTAACCACTGAAATCCTCTATACCTAATAAACTGCAGTTTCCTCTGTGCTTGGTGTACTCTTTTCCTCTCTCTACATCAAATCTATTTGCCAAAATAGCCGATCTACAATCTCACAATGCGTCGGAACATGTGTATCTGCTATTTTTGGCAAATGTTCCCACAGAATCAAGATGCCATAGGGTTCAGATGGTTAATTGTTATTATTATTTTTATCCTATTTAGATTTGATACTGGTAGGCCTACAATAAAGTTGATATTATGATGGTGGGTTGTTTGGGTTAGCAGTGAAGGTGAGCGGTCAGGTTATCGTACATCAGAATACGTGAGTATCTCCGTCACTCTCATCCCACAGACAGCTCCCGTATGTACGTTATGTGCACGTTCACACACACACACACACACACACACACACACACACACACACACACACACACACACACACACACACTCACACACTCACACACACACACACACACACACACACACACACACACACACACACACACACACACACACACACACAC
>NC_137606.1:32172094-32181742 GCF_963280865.1 Gymnoscopelus braueri
CACACACACACACACACACACACACACACACACACACACACACACACACACACACACACACACACACAACACACACACACACACACACACACACACACACACACACACACACACACACACACACACACACACACACACACACAAACACACACACACACACACACACACACACACACCGCGATTTGACGCATGAAATCACACTCCATGTTAAATGAGTGAATCAGATACTATATGAACCAGAGTGGAGTCCTGTGAAATGAGACCTGGGGCTGTTTTCCGCCAACAACCTGCAGATTGTCTATGCATCAGTAAGCATGGTCACTTCAGAGATGGAAAAATAGCAGATCTACAAGATCTCTAAATGCATCAGGTTGCGATGTGTTGGGAGCGTGTAGATCTGCTATTTTCTTTAAAAGAGATTTGGGGTAGAGGGAAAAAAGGAGGGGACCCATCACTCAATAGACCCCTGTTGGACCCTGGTCAAAGAAGCATAGTTGAGTTTGATTGGTTAAACACATTTTGCAGTTCATTCATGGTTTTACAGTCCATATTCAGTCCATATTCACTGATTCTGCCAAAACGGACACTGTGATCTGAGATGCATACTGCATAATAGGGCATGGAAATTAACTGAAAATATATCAAAACCAATATTTAGAGCCCAAAAATTACTTACAACAAATAACTT
Organism: Gymnoscopelus braueri; assembly: GCF_963280865.1. Classification (NCBI taxonomy): domain Eukaryota; kingdom Metazoa; phylum Chordata; class Actinopteri; order Myctophiformes; family Myctophidae; genus Gymnoscopelus; species Gymnoscopelus braueri. The sequence continues at coordinate 32,172,783 of NC_137606.1, forward strand.
GACTTGACGATTTTTTAAACTACATTTTTTATATCTATAGTGCTTAAGGGCCCTTAAGTGCTGACACCGTTGAGCTAATAGAGCCTGCCTGCTTGCTCAGGGGATAAATGTAATCTTGACCATCAGGTCCAAATTCGTGTCAGATCCTGGCTGTGTCTAGGTGAGACACGATCTAAATGTCTCAATAGAAGAGCAGGGAGATCAAATACAACCACCCCAATTGTATAAGTTATATTGTACTAACATACTCTACCATAAAGATTGGACAAAATTACATTTTATTCATAAAAAATAGTTACACAGAGCCGCTTTAACCCTGTATTGTACTTTATTGTACAATGGTGGTGTACAAAAACAATGAACATATTTCCCACTTTTTTTCATTAATCGTAATCAAGGTTGAAAAGTTTGAAATAATTGTGCTATTGAGTTGAGGTCATATGTATCACCCAGCCCTACTGCATAAGTCCTTGTTACTTTCATTTGTTGTTATCATCTATCAGTTGCACGATAACCACCTGCTTCATGGTACTCCCAGAGGTCAAAACATTGTTTAGAATCTTTTCTCATTTGTGTTAACTAATTGTGTTGATTCAAAGGGTTGGAACAGGTGCCCCAGCCAAGCTCTAGGAGTCACGAGCAGAGGTGGGACAAAGTCATTGTTTTGCAAGTACAAGTAAGTGTCAAGTCTTTGCACTCAAGTCCAGGAAAGTCCCAAGTCCAAGTCCTACATTTTTTCAGTCATAACTTTTTGTTTTGAGTCTCAAACAAGTAATAACTTTCTGTTAAGAGTCTTAAAGCTGCACTACTGTATGTAACTTTCCCGTTCTACCCCAGATTTGAAAACAGGTCTCCTGCGCAAGTGCTAAAATGTATGCCACTGAGCTAATAGAGCCTGCCTGTTTGCTCAGCGGAGGAATGGAATTTTGACCTTCAGGTTAAAATGTGTGTCAAATTAGAAACAGGATAGTGTCAAAGGTCTTGTCCAACCTAGACACAGGATCAAAATTTCTCAAATGTGTGACTCGAGTCCTGGTCTCAAGTCCGCCCGCACCTGCAGCTTCCCAACTGCTGTCCACAGCGACAACCGTTCCCAACCGTTCAACTGTGTTCGTTGGCCAAGAAGAAGGCACCGTGGAGGAGTCAAACCCCAGTCTAGGGCTGTCAACTGAGCTCAGAAATTATATTAGAATTCTTATCTTAAATTAAAAAAATACATCTTGTAGTGACAGTGGGTTCGAGTGTGTTCGAGAGAGAGACTTGTGGAGCAGGATGGTCCATGGAGGCACAGCACACCTGGAAAAGGACCTCCACTGTGCCGCGGAAACCAAGAGGCAACAAAGAAAGGAGAGATCCACCACCAAAACAGCTCCTCACACCACCACCACCACCACGACAACCACTTACTGTACATATGCTCCCACTGCAATAGAGACAAATAATACATTTTATCAATACTAAGTACTTGTGCGTTGTATTTAGCCATTTTAAGAAGAAAAAAGAGAAAGAGAGGTTTATATACTGTATCTCCAGGTATTTATTTTTCACTCACAATAAATAGTTACTATATCGATTTTAAATCATTGAATCGAATCGTATCGTTCTAAATTAACCTGTCCTGTATCGTTCATGTATCGTATCGACTAAATCCTTGAATCGAAACGTATCGTATCGTTCTAAATAAACCTGTATCGTTCATGTATCGTATCGACAACCAAGTATTGTGATACGTATCGAATCGTTGTTAAACTGTATCGTTACACCCCTAATCGCCGATGATGGTGTGTGTGTGTGTGTGTGTGTGTGTGTGTGTGTGTGTGTGTGTGTGTGTGTGTGTGTGTGTGTGTGTGTGTGTGTGTGTGTGTGTGTGTGTGTGTGTGTGTGTGTGTGTGTGTGTATAAGTGTGTGTGTGCGTGTGTGTGTGTGTGTGTGTGTGTGTGTGTGCGCGGGTGGAGGCTGAGTCTTTTGCTACTGATGCCCAAAGTGCCATGGCCTAAGGCCTGCTTCACTAGGAAAGACCAAGCATCAGACAAACTAGGTTTAAGGTCGTTTATCGAATAAACCCAGGAGTATGGTAGTTTATGGACGCGTCGCGTGCGTGGCATGGGACGTGCGGCATAAACGGCCAAGAATGCAGAGTGCGAAATGGTCGTCTAAGGTCATCACTACACGCAAGCGTGGAGTGTGCGGCTTAGATGGCCAAGGGCACGAACAACATCTTTCACTGTTGGGGTATGGTCTTTATGGGTGCGTCGCATAAACGGCCAAAATGCTGAGTGCGAAATGGTCATCTATAAGGTCATCAGCTTAGATGGCCACGGGCACGAACAGCACGGAGTGCTGGCGTGGTCATCTAAGGTCATCACTACACGCAAGCGTGGAGTGTGCGGCTTAGACGGCCATGGGCACGAGAATGGCATTTGGGGTGCCGGCGTGATCATCTAAGGTCATCACTACACGCAAGCGTGGAGTGTGCGGCTTAGATGGTCAAGAGCACTGGACATGGGAAGGCAGGTGTGATTAGGAGGGGGCGTGGCCAAGGAGGGAGATTCCGGGGGGGTCATGGACCCAGATACTTTGGCTTAGGGGTCCGAGGCGTAAGCCGTGCGGAAGTAGGTTAAGGGACCCCGCCTGGAACCTGTAGAAAAGGATAGAGGGTGGGCGGGAGGGAAACTAGCACACCGCCATTTTTGAAATCTGGGTTTAAAATACCCCGGTAGTTGGCAGGGGAGGAGTTGTCGGCTTGATTGGAGATGGGTGAGTGGTTGGCACGGGTTGGCACGGGTTGGCACGGGGTGGAGTTGCCGGTGGCTGGTTAGAGTTGTGATTGGTTGTCTTCTCCTTGTGGCCCTTATCAAGAAGAACACTTGACAAATAATTCCACTGTAATAATTATTCATAATTATATTACACATAAAATGAGCTGACTGCTATTAGTTTCACTTTCACTTTTCACCTGATGCGGTGATGCATGCCCTCCCAGCTCATTATGCTTTGCACCTGAAAACACTTAATTGTGTGATTCACTGATTGATACTCCCTCCCCATCCATAAATGATTTCTTCTGAGCTTTTGTTAGCTTTGTACAGTCAGGCAATTGGTTTCCACTATTTCCAATCAATGTGATATTTAAGTAAACTGGTTCCTGGTTGTACCTGCGAAATCCAAGAGTATATTTTGTTTCTGTTCCCAATTCCATTTTAATGTTCCATATCTTGGCAAACTTGGCATCTTAATAAAGGCCAGTCTTATATTTGACAAAACTAGGCCTATAATTTTCAAAAATCTAAAAACTAAGAATTCTGATTCAAAGTTACTTAAGCTATTGTGTCATTAATCTCCTAAGTCATTAATAGTTCACTATTAGTTCATTGGTGTTTTCTATGATTACTTAAAGGTAGGGTAAGTGATTTGCTTTTGTTAAAAGAAGTGTTAAATAGCTCTATATTCTGATAGTACTCATTGCTATAGAGTGTTTGTTCAGTATTAGGAGTCTCCTTGTCTCTCCACCTCTTTATAAAACAGAAAATGCATTTTCGTTTCAGTTTCAGTTTCATTTCCAATTTTATCCAACCAGGACAGAGAACTCAATCAGGATACAGATTAAACAAGTGAAATTGGACGTGATGACACAAAGAAATGAGCAGACAAAATTGGAACTGGAACACTATACAAATTAAGCTTAAAAATGGGTACTCTCTCCTGATTGGCTGAGATTTGACACCTACCGAAAAATGTATTTTCTGTTTATTAAAGAGCTGGAGAGACAGGGAGACTCCTGTTACTGAACAAACACTCTATAGCAATGATTACTATCAGAATATAGTGCTTGAACCTTTTAACAAAATACTTTTTGTTTTAACCCAAAAATATCACTTACCCTACCTTTAAGAGGCTGGGTTTCTTTAAGCAATATTACACGAGAGGGTGTGTGTTACCGTGATTATTGGCACGACAGTGATGCGGTCAGTCGGACAAGCATCACTGAAATGGATGCACTGATGAGTTAACAGGGATATTTTGTATTCGGTCCAGTGGAGCCAATGGAGTGAACGGAGGATGGGTGTGATGTGTTCGTGTTCGTGCATTCTCATCACGATTGACGAGTGTGGGGCAGAGTTTTGCAATGTTTCTGAGATGGAAGAAGGAGGTTTTGCACAGATGTCTGATGTGGGCCTCAAAGTTCAGGTGAGGGTCCATTTTTGCCCCCAGGTTAATGACAGCCGGTGAGAGGGGAAAGTCCTATATTCCGATATTTTTATCTGCTGTGGGGTACTCACTTCAGTTTTGGTAAAGCTGTTTTTCATCCACGCCTTAATCTCCGCCAGGCAGGTGGTGAGAGTGAGCGTGGTGAGGATGATGACGACGGAGTGGCAGAGGGGGTTGGGTCGGTTTTTAGGTACAGTTGTGTGTCATCAGAAAAGCAATGGAAAGATATGCCTGCTGATGACACGGCCAAGGTGTAGGAATGGTCAGTATAGGCTGTCCCAAAGAGATGTTTAACTTTTGGGTTGAAAAGGTCAAAGCACAAGGTCACTATCAAGGGCAAGGGTATAATTACTCATATCTATGGTGGATATTAGTAATTATAGCGTATCAAGGCATATCAAGCTCTACCGAGTGAAATCTTTCTAGTTGGCATCCGGAAAGTTTCAACAGCGCAATAATGATTAAGCGACGAGCAGGTCACGTATGTATCTGAAAAGTGGCAGGTAATTCAACTTTCGATATGCATAAGTACTGCATATATAGTGTATATTGGCACAATTCTTTCCCCAGTTTTTCTGAACCAAGTTGATTGAAGCTTTTCATTGACACATTCTATTGTCTCCAGTCTAAACCATACCAAGGCTCAGTAAATTCAAGTGGTGGTTAAGGGACTCCTGCTAAGTGCAGATGAATCATGGTACTGTATTAACCAGGGATTGACTTAATGGGCATTTCTAATCCATACTTACTTATCACTCACGGCAGCATCTGTTGTCTTTGACGCTTTCACCGGTAAGTATGTGAGATTTCCTCCGGAATAAGAAGCTGTTGGGTTTTAATAAAGTAATGAGACATGGTTTTGTTTGTTTAGAACTTCAACCCTGTTATACATTTTGAAATAGCATCATTGTTAAATATTGTTAAATTAAGATAATATTGAGGACGTAATAATATGAATAAGCAAAACGCTGGGAATGGTGATGACATAACATGCTCATGATGCTCAGCAGATGAACACTCCATTTTACACCATGCAGCGCCTGTTAAACAACAATATACTCTGTTGGCTCCCGTAGGGTGAATAAAGATACCATGTTAACCAGAGGAAATGGTGTTAGCACACAGGAAGAATCATCTCATTCAAGCAGACAGCTACAGCCATAAACTACATGGACAGTAACAACCCTATAGCTATGGCAGAGGGACTACAGGAAGTCATTGGAAAGAAACAGCGTTCCCAGTATAAATAGCCTGTATGGGGCATGTGTGTCGACAGATTAAAACATCTTTGAAGTCTGCCATACATCAGTTGAAAACTCCCTTCCCCGCTCTTTAAGCTAATAAGCTTAAATCTTCCAGCACTCAAAGCTGTTTCTCCATGAAGCGAAAAAAAGCAAAGAGCCCTTTTTAATCCCAGCTTTGATGATACATTATGTGCTGTGGGGGAAGAACAGTCAAAGTTGCCCCCTGAAACTTAAAAGTGCCAAGGAGGCCGTCAGGGTGGAACAGATGGACGGACGGCAGAAAGACAGACCGCACGATGACAACAGCGTTGACGAGTCAGGGGGACTCCACATAACCCTTGCTCATATTTGGAGGCGTCCGTTCCCTCTGGGATGACAACGATAACACACAAACATGAGAGTAAACTTGATGTGACCCCGCTTTCTGCATGTGTAGCACTGAACAGCTCAGCTAGCTGGGATTAAGCTTTGAAGAGACGCAGCATGGGAGCTGAGGTAGAGGAGAGAGAGAGAGAGAGAGAGAGAGAGAGAGAGAGAGAGAGAGAGAGAGAGAGAGAGAGAGAGAGAGAGAGAGAGACAAAGGAGAGAGAGAGAGAGAGACAAAGGGAGGGAGAGAGAAGAGAAGAGAAGAGAAGAGAGAGGGAGTGAAGAAAGGGAGGGAGAGAGAAGAGAGACAGGGTAGAGAGGGAGAGGGAGAGGAGACAGCAAAGAGAGATAGGGGAGAGGGAGAGAGCAAGAGAGAGATAAGAGAGAGTGATAGAAAGAAAGAAATGGAGAGAATGAGAGAGATAGGGAGGGTGAGAGAGAGAGAGGTAGAGAGGAGACAGCGAAGAGAGATAGGGGAGAGGGAGAGGAGAGAGCAAGAGAGACATAAGAGAGAGTGAAGGAAAGAGCAAGAATTGGAGAGAATGAGAGAGAGAAAAAAGAGAGAGAGATGGGGTGAGAAAGGAGTTGAGAGGGGAATCTAAAATGGAGAGAAAGCCAGTGTGTGTGTGTGTGTGTGTGTGTGTGTGTGTGTGTGTGTGTGTGTGTGTGTGTGTGTGTGTGTGTGTGTGTGTGTGTGTGTGTGTGTGTGTGTGTGTGTGTGTGTGTGTGAAGAGTAATTTTATTGCAGAGAAGAAAAAAATAATGTGGAGTACGCAGAACTGCTTCTGGTTTCTATGGCAACAGCAGGCTATTATCCCAGACTATCAGTGAGAGAGAGAGAGAGAGAGAGAGAGAGAGAGAGAGAGAGAGAGAGAGAGAGAAGGAGGGAGATAGACAAACAGACACACACATGAAAAGCAGGAGAGAGAAAAGAGAGAGAAAAAAACTAAAACATTGCAGAACCAGTTATGACTGAAGACTGCAGATAATATGACTGACACACACACGCGCGTGTGTGCGTCTCTCTGTCTCTCTCTCTCTCTCTCTCCTACACACACACACACACACACACACACACACACACACACACACACACACATGCACTTACAGTACGCAATTCTTATGACCCTCCCTTTCACTACACTTTAATCCATTACGGTAAATGTATTCAATATTAAGTATGTATACCAAACTCCAAAGAGATGGGCAGAGCAGAACAGAATAACAGAACAGAACAGAATATAATAGAACAATAGAACCTAGATTGGTGGACTCTGCCACTAGAGCTTCCAAAGGGTTTAAATGTATATGTAATGACATGTGTAGTATAGTATATTTACAGTGTAATGACACATGTTGGTTCAGTGTATTATTGCTGTGTGAGGCTGACAGTGGCAGAGCACAGACCAAGGTGGGAATGATTATAGAACAGGAAGCAGCTATTCCAGTTTGAAATGGATAGGTATGCTCTCACAAAGGATGTCCCCATTGTTGGGCAGAAACCTTGTATCTCCATATTTCAACTAGTTATTTTTTTGTAAATTAATGCTCTACTTCGTCATACTACAGTATCACACAACATCATCTACAAGTTGTGAGCTTGTAGATCGGCTATTTTTTATATTTTTGAAAAAATATGTAAGTGAAAATGAAAGTAGTTAAGTGTGTGTGTAGGTTTTATAAATATTGAATCAATGAAAATGGTTAACATGAGCTTGTGACTAAATAATAACTACAGCAGATCCACTGGAACATAGATTCTTCTTGTCATTTTCAGAAAAGTAACCGTATTGGACATACAAGGTTTCCGCCCGACGGTGACAATATGGAACATTCGGCTTCTTAAAACATCCCTGTTGCTACTGCTGTACTTACAGCACACACACGCACACGCACACGCCGCGCACACACACACACACACACACACACACACAACACACACACACACACACACACACACACACACACACACACACACACACACACACACACACACACACACACACATTGTACACACTAAAAGACTAACACATGGCTTGATTGCAGTGGTGGAAAAAGTATTCAAATTCTTTACTTAAGTAAAAGTATCAATACTGCAATATAGAAATACTCTGTTACAAGTAAAAGTCCAGAATAAAAAATGGACTTGAGTAAAAGTACAAAAGTATTGGCATCAAAATGTACTTCAAGTACCAAAAGTAAAAGTAATAAAATATTTGAAAATAGCAGATCTACAAGCTCACAACGCGTCGCGATGCGACGCGTTGTGAGCTTGTAGATCGGCTATTTTCAAATAGCCTATGTATAAAATAAGGCTAAAGTGGTTCCTGTATGTTTTATAATATAAAAATGTATATCTGAAAAGTAACTAGTAACTAAAGTTTTCAAATAATTGTAGTGGAGTAAAAGTACAATATTTGCCTCTGAGATGTAGTGGAGTAGAAGTAAAAGTATTGGAAATTGGAAATACTCAAGTAAAGTACAAATACCTCAAAATTGTACTTAAGTACAGTACTTAAGTAAATGTACTTAGTTACTTTCCACCACTGCTTGATTGTGAGGAAAGAGCACAAAACATATTGTTGCCGTCGGGGCAAAATCTTTACTTTTCAGGGAATGTTAAAATAAAGTGTGTTCCAATGGATCCATGGTGTAGTTATTATATGAGTCACAGTAGTAGTAAGCCTTGCCCGAGCCATGTGGCCCACAGGTCAGGAGCCTTACTCCTGTTTGTGTCGCGTGAGGCGGCTTGATGCACCGTACATCCCCCAGCTATGATGTTCAAGTCCCCCCTCATGGACAGGACGCTAGTCAGTGGTGGAAAAAGTACCAAAATGTTTCACTTAAGTAAAAGTATACTGCAATGTAGAAATACTCTGTTACAAGTAAAAGTCCGGAATTAAAAATGTACTTGAGTAAAAGTACATTGTAGTATTGGCATCAAAATGTACTTAAAGTGCCAAAAGTGAAAGTACTCATCATGCAGAATGTCCCACTACACACGTTTAAAAGAAAACAAAATCTTTTTAAATAGCCGATCTACAAGCTCACAATGCGTCGCATTGTGAACTTGTAGATCGGCTATTTTCAAATGGCCTAAATGTATATAGGGCTGAAGTGGTTAATGTATGTTTTGTAATA
>NC_137606.1:32181942-32191942 GCF_963280865.1 Gymnoscopelus braueri
TGAATTAAATATTAGATTGTAATGTCTTAAAAAATTGCACATGCATTATTTGATGCAGTCATGTTTTGTGCGATGCAATTGAAAAGTGGAATGACCCACCTACAGACAGAGCCAGATAGAGTGAGAGAAACAGACAGCTCAACCTATTGCCATTGACAGGAATCAAACTCTCAACCTTCGGACTCACAGAATGAGACACTACAAGTAGTGCTATAGCTTCATCCAGGCTGAAGTTGTCTGTTGAAGATCATACACTTTTGCCTTCTGTCATGAACCAAGCCCCTGTTTCACTAACACTAAGATCACTCGTTCACAAACCATTTACCAATAGAGAAATTGTATGTCTCCTCGAAACCGAAACCAGTGAAAGCAGCCGATCTACAAGCTCACAAAACGTTGCTATCTGAAAAGTTGTGAGATTGTAGATCGGATATTTTCACAATGAAGTACGTCATACATTGAAAAAACATACTCTCAAATAAGCATTTCATGTTATCTTTACCGTTTGCATATGTATTCATTGATACAGTCATGTTTTTTGCAATTCAACTTAAATGAGTCTGCATCAAGTGAGGCTTGAACCGGCAACCTTGCGGTCGTGAGGCACTCGCTTAAGGGAGAAGCCATTGGACCAACAGACAAGAACCTGTGAAAAAGGAGATCACACAGATGATACAGTTTTCACGCAAATAGCTGAAAAATCCTGGGTTTAAGTGTTTTTCAAACTGCTCAAAATTGCAGACAATCTAAGGGCGGAGCTTACTGGTTAACGTGATACATGTGTTCCTCATGAGTCAAGGCACATGTGTAAGCAGGTTTAATGGCTGTCGGCCAAACGAGGCATGACTTTTGCCTGTTTAAAGTTTGCATTTAAAAAAAATCGCTATAGCGCCCCCCTTTGACCAATTGGAGTAAGATTGGTTTCAGTGATATTTGGAATGACCCTCAACATTACCGCAAAGTTTCAAAGAAATGTGAGTCTGCATGTATGTGTTAGGGGCAGATGAATAATTGTCATAAAACTGCAATATTCATTGGCTCATTAAAGCTTCATTTTTTCACTTATGGAAAATCTTTTGCATCAGTTTTTCGGCATAGGTTCAAAGTTCATGTGTAAAACGTTTCGTGCAGATTACTAAAAAATCCCAGGAGGAGATAGGTTTTAACTGTTTTTCATATTATTCAAAATGGTGGGAGATCTAAAGGTCAGAGGTCAAAAGTCAGAGTGTGAAAGTTGTTGATCATGAGTAGACGCATATGTATATTGAAGTTTCATGGCTGTAGGTCAAACAGGGCATGAGTTGTACCTGTTCAAAGTTGGCATTTTGCTATAGCGCCACCTTTTGACGAAAGATTGTGAGAATTATTTCTTGATAGTTTTTCATGACCATCTACCATATGGCCAAGTTTCGTAAAAAGCGTATGCACGAAGGGGGAGAAGAAAAAAGAGGGGAACATTAAAACAGGTCCAGAGCTGAGAGCTCTGGCCCCGTAATGACCCACCTACCAGAGCCAGATAGACAGAGTGAGAGAAACAGACAGCTCAACCTATTGCCATTGACAGGAATCAAACTCTCAACCTTCAGACTCACAGGCTGAGACACTACTGAGACACTACAGGCTGAGTAGTGCTATAGCTTCATCCAGGCTGAAGTTGTCTGTTGAAGATCATAAACTTTTGCCTTCTGTCATGAACCAAGCCCCTGTTTCACTAACACTAAGATCACTCGTTCACAAACCATTTACCAATAGAGAAATTGTATGTCTCCTCGAAACCGAAACCAGTGAAAGCAGCCGATCTACAAGCTCACAAAACGTTGCTATCTGAAAAGTTGTGAGATTGTAGATCGGCTATTTTCACAATGAAGTACGTCATACATTGAAAAAACATACTCTCAAATAAGCATTTCATGTTATCTTTACCGTTTGCACATGTATTCATTGATACAGTCATGTTTTTTGCAATTTAACTTAAATGAGTCTGCATCATGTGAGGCTTGAACTGGCAACCTTCAGGTTGTGAGGCACACGTTTAAGGGAGAAGCCATTGGACCAACAGACCTAATCCAGTGAAAACGGAGGTCAGACAGATGATACCATTTCACGCAAATAACAGAAAAATCCTGGGTTTAAGTGTTTTTCAAACTGCTCAAAATTGCGGACAATCTAAGGGCGGAGAGAGAGACATGGAAACGGAATAGATTGAAGAGAGAGAGACATGGAAGCAGAATGGATTGATTGGACGTGTCAACCTATTGCCATTAACAGGAATCGAACCCTCAATCTTTGGATTGACAGGCTGCAACACTACCTATAGTGCTATAGCTTTGACCAGGCTGAGGTTGTCTGTTGAAGATAAAACTGAACCAGTGAAAGCAGCCGATCTACAAGCTCAGAAACACATTGCTATCTGAAAAGTTTTGAGATTGTAGATCGGCTATTTTCAAAATGAAGTATGTCATACATTGCAAAAACAGACCTTCTCAGATAAGCATTTCATGTTATCTTTATCAATTGCATATGTATTCATTAATACAGTCTTGTAGTTTGCAATGCACTTTAAATGAAGTCTCCACCAAGTAAGGCTTGAACCGGCAACCTTGATGTTGTGAAACATTCACTTAAGCGGGAAGCCATTGGACCAACAGACCTGATACAGTGAAAACGGAGGTCAGACAGATGATACCATTTCACGCAAATAACTGAAAAATCCTGGGTTTAAGTGTTTTTCAAACTGCTCAAAATTGCGAACAATCTAAGGGCGGAGAGAGAGACATGGAAACGGAATAGATTGAAGAGAGAGAGACATGGAAACAATAGATTGAAGAGAGAGAAGGATGGAAGCAGAATGGATTGATTGGACGTGTCAACCTATTGCCATTAACAGGAATCTAACCCTCAACCTTCGGATTGACGGGCTGCAACATTACCTATAGTGCTATAGCTTTGTCCAGGCTGAGGTTGTCTGTTGAAGATAAAAGTGAACCAGTGAAAGCAGCCGATCTACAAACTCAGAAACACGTTGCTATCTGAAAAGTTTTGAGATTGTAGATCGGCTATTTTCAGAATGAAGTATGTCATACATTGCAAAAACATAGCCTCTCAAATAAGTATTTCAGGTTATGTTTAACAATTGCACATGTATTAATTGACACAATCATGTTGTGTGCAATGCAACTTTAATGAAGTCCGCATCAAGTGAGGCTTGAACTGGCAACCTTCAGGTTGTGAGGCATACGTTTAAGGGAGAAGCCATTGGACCAACAGACAAGAACTTGTGAAAAAGGAGATCACACAGATGATACAGTTTCACGCAAATAGCTGAAAAATCCTGGGTTTAAGTGTTTTTCAAACTGCTCAAAATTGCGGACAATCTAAGGGCGGAGCTTACTGGTCAACGTGATACATGTGTTCCTCATGAGTCAAGGCACATGTGTAAGCAGGTTTAATGGCTGTCGGCCAAACGAGGCATGACTTTTGCCTGTTTAAAGTTTGCACTTTCAAAAAATCGCTATAGCGCCCCCCTTTGACCAATTGGAGTAAGATTGGTTTCAGTGATATTTGGAATGACCCTCAACATTAACGCAAAGTTTCAAAGAAATGTGAGTCTGCATGTATGTGTTAGGGGCAGATGAATAATTGTCATAAAACTGCAATATTCATTGGCTCATTAAAGCTTCATTTTTTCACTTATGGAAAATCTTTTGCATCAGTTTGTCGGCATAGGTCCAAAGTTCATGTGTAAAACGTTTCGTGCAGATTACTCAAAAATCCCAGGAGGAGATAGGTTTTAACTGTTTTTCATATAATTCAAAATGGTGGGAGATCTAAAGGTCAGAGGTCAAAAGTCAGAGGGTTAAAGTTGTTCATCATGAGTAGACGCATGTGTGTATTGAAGTTTTATGGCTGTAGGTCAAACAGGGCATGAGTTGTACCTGTTCAAAGTTGGCATTTTCAATTGAGTGCTATAGCGCCACCTTTTGACGAAAGATTGTGAGAATTATTTCTTGATAGTTTTTCATGACCATCTACCATATGGCCGAGTTTCGTAAAAAGCGTATGAAGAAAGGGGGAGAAGAAAAAAGAGGGGAACATTAAAACAGGTCCAGAGCTGAGAGCTCTGGCCCCGTAATAATTCCTTTTTAACAGGACGTTCATGAAAGTCCTTGCAGGCTTGTTTCCAATGAGGGCCTGTGAGCAGTTAGGGGTTAAGAGTCTTGCTCAGGGACAAATTTCATTTCATCGACACATATGCTGGCGTGGCCTGGAATCGTACCTGGGGCAACCAGGGCCTCTGGCTCCCTAGGCGGGCTCACTAACCACTCAGCTATGGCCGCCCCTCATGGCCGCCCCTCATGGCCGCCCCTCATGTAGTGGAGTAGAAGTAAAAGTATGGACAATAGGAAATACTCCAATAAAGCTAAAGTACCTCAAAATGGCACTTAAGTACAGTACTTGAGTAAATGTACTTAGTTACTTTACACCACTGCAAACAGGCCAGGCAAAAATAAGCTTGGGAACAACCACCCCCCACCACCACCACTTAAACCCAATTCATAGCGTCCCCCAGGGCCCTATACTAGTTATGTCATGTTAAATAAACAAGCTCACAATGCATCACAATGCAATGCATTGGCCTTGTAGATTCGCTATTTCCGCCGAATATTCACCACAGAATAAGGATGCTATAGGGTTCAAGTGGTCAATGTTGCAGCTGGTAAAGGTGGGTTGGATGGTTTTAATTACTGTGCTGAGGGGTAGCTTAACCTATAATAATACATAATTTATCAGTTAATGTATGTCTTATAATAGATTGTCAGTGGTGGAGTACATTTACTCAAGTACTGTACATGAGTCACTTTGACTTTACTTGAGTATTTTCAATTATTTCATACTTTATACTTCTACTCCACTATCTCAGAGGAAAAAGTAAATGTATCAATACTGCAATATAGAAATACTCTGTGCGTAAAGTAAAGTAGAAGTCCGGAATTCAAAATGTACTTGTGTAAAAGTACAAAAGTATTGGCATCAAAATGTACTTAAAGTACCAAAAGTAAAAGTTGTCATTATGCAGAATGAGCCATTTCAAGTTTTCATATGTATAAAAATCTTTTGAAAATAGCAGATCTACGCGACGCATTGTGTGCTTGTAGATCGGCTATTTTCAAATGGCTGAAATGTATATACAGGGCTGAAGTGGTTACTGTATGTTTTGTAATAATAATCAATCTACAAAGTAACTAGTAACCAAAGTTTTCAAATAGTGAAAGTAAAAGTACAATATTAGGATCCGAGATGTAGCGGAGTAGAAGTAAAATAATTGTAAATTGGATATACTCAAGTAAAGTACAAATAAATCAAAAATAAATGTACTTAGTTACTTTCCACCACTGCTCAGAGGTAAATAATGCACATCTTTTTACCAATTTCTTGAGCGCTTACAGCACAGTACTCTGCAGATTTATATTGTTAATATCTATGCGTTTACGTTCACCCATTCACCTAGAGATGGGGAGCAGTTTTCAGTTTTCATCGTTCAAGGACGCTCCGTTGCGATGCCAGAATGAGCTGGGATCGAACCCGGGAAACTTCTAATTGCCTCAATGCCTCCTGAACCACTCCTGCCCCTATAGAAATGAATACCACAGCACCTCCTCCTGCTGCAGCCATCTGTATATCCCTGTGCCAACAGCCCTGACCTCCATGGAGCACTTCTACCCTCTGATGTCATCTCGTTGGAGACTACAGTTGCCCATGGGGTCAAATGACTGACCCCAGTCAGCAGGGCTGACAGATGGTGCCAGCAGTCTCTTCAATATGGCCCCAGTCTTATAGCCTTACAGTGCTTACAGTTTTGCTGCAGTTTTTCAGGCAGAACAGAGCCTGGAGCCAGGTCTCCTGCAAGCCTGCAAAAGACATTTCCCCAGCAGGGATGGCATTGTTCCAGAGAAGTTATTTTTTTTTACCCACTGGCCACTTCAGCAAAAACACCCAAAGTGTCATATCATCGCTGTCGGGCAGAAACCTTGTATCTCCATATTTCTATTTCTTTTTATGCTTTGTTGTAAATGAATGCACAACTTCATCACAGAAGAGTGTCACACGAAAGTAATGAAAATAGCAGATCTACAGAGCTTGTTGATAAGAATAATAATAATAAAAAGGAACCGTTTTGGACAGGTTTCCACCCGACAGCGACAACATTTTCCTTGAAATAAAACAACCTAAAATTCCACCAGAGCAGCAAACAATCAATTGCATAGGCCTACTTGGTTGCGCATCGTGTCGTGCACCAAAAATAACTGATCTACAAGCTCACAATGCGTCACAGTGTGACGCAGTGAGAGCTTGTACTGTAGATCTGCTATTTTTGGTGCACGACACCTGTATGCAGCTATGTATAAATCAGACAAAACAGTGTTTCACTTCCTTCTGCATCACACCTACTAAAGGTTAAGGAAAATAAATAGAAAAGCAGCTAATTGGCAATGATATATGTCCAAATATAATATATTATACAGAAAATATTATTATCTTTGTCTGTTGCTCACAGAGGACCATGAAGTATCTTTTTTTAAATCTGTAATTGCATATAGTGACACAGGTCTCAAAATTACACATTTAGCATATAAATTAATGTGAACAAAGCGAAAGATCATTGGTGACCTATCAACATCTTTCAAATTCAAAGTTTAATGTATGTATTTATTACATATTACTAGTATTTCCTCTAAGTTTCTGAAAGAGGCCTGGCTAAGGAGATCTGATGCAGGATTTAAACATTTAAACAAGGACACAATCTAGTTCATAGGAGTTGCTGCTCCAATGTAAAAAAAAATGTAAATAAATGTAAATAAAATAAATAATTATTTCAGTATCTCTCTTTGGACCTATATACAGTATATACACAGTATATTTCCTTGATAACTTATTTTTTAATCCTTTTAACCTTTTATCAACTAGGCTAAATAAATGTATTGATCATTTATTACGTCTAGTTAATTATGCTACTAATTGAGAGCTCAAGCATACCATTTAGGATTATATGATTTAATATATTCAGCATATAAGGTGAGGAAGAAGCCTATGAGAGTTAACCATTATGGAGAACAAGCACCTAATCAGTTGAAATCAGCAACAAGCATGTTTACACTTGAAAGGTTTTAACAGACAAACCAACTGACCAAACAAGTGGCTTATTGCAATATATTTCACATAATACAGTATATGCAAATGCAATCATATTTCACAAAATTGACAAAAATCAGTTTGATGTTGGATTCTGAAAATTACATTTATTATATTCTGTCAAATACATCTATTTTGGCCATCCAGAACATAATTTATCCATACAGTAGCATCTTTATGCAAGAACATTGTCGAGTTTTGGTAAGTTTACGGAACGTCATGCAGTAGGTGGCATGTTAAATATAAATATAAAATATAAACAAAACGAACCACACAAAATGTGTCATTTGCTCCAATGTTTTGGATATGATAATGAATTCAATTAAAATCTATTTGAACACTCCTGCGGTGTGCGCTTGAATGTCTTGACACCTGTATTAATGCTGTCCAGGCACAGCTGTAAACAGGGCACTTGCTCACCAAGATGTTGAATACACTTTTAAGCATTTGAAAGAACATTTGGAAGAAGTCTGATATTGAGGTTTAAGGTTCAAGGTCTTTATTGCTATGCCAACACAAGGTGTAAGGACTGTGTTCTTGAATGTTTCTTGGATTCTTGGTACTCTCAACATACTGTACTGCATATCTACTGTACATGGAAAAACATCCAGTACATACGATCACACAAACTGTGTAGTAACCTAGTACAGTATGTGACAGTCGTACTCATGATTTCTCTTAGAAAGTTACTGTTAAACCATAATACTGTAGACATTCTTTACTTTACACCTGAATTATAAAATACTGGACCAGTGCCCTTCAGGGACCATGCATGTCGAGAAGGATGCAAGTTGGAATGCATGGCCTATGCGATACCCGGAGTTTTTTGGATTGATTGAATACTTTATTAATCAGAAATGTAAACAGCGCAAGGTACAGTCAGACATTAAGGCTAAAAGGATAACACAAAACAGTCCTGGAGACTTGTTTCCATTGTGGTCCTATGTATTCAATTGATTAACACTACTTGTACTTGTTGTCCTTGATGTAAGAGTACCCAGTGCGGTACCTCCATACGTAGAACCATTGAACCAAATATGGTAGATGTTTTATATTTGGTTGACCGATCAACCAAATATAAATACCCTGATGTCGTCAGAGACTGCTGATGTCGTGTTGATGACGTACTTAAACTGGAGACAGATGGCCCCCCAGAGAGAGATGGCACGCCATCACTTATAATGGCGCAGCGGCACAAACGTGATGCAAAGCTCGGCCAATCCGTGAAGGCCGATGGGTCGGGTTGGCAAGCCTACACTCCCCCACAGACACAGAGATTAGGTACGTCCATAGACCCGCGGACAGACATATATACAGATATGCTTGGTTTTTCGGTTCTTGGAAACCGTTGGTCCAACAGAAATCCCACACGGCACACCTGCAGGTCATCGCGACACACAAACCAGTTTGAGATCATTTGGTTGTACGGTGCTCAAGTTATGCCTAGGAAAGTCACAGAGACAGACAGACAGACAGACAGACAGACAGACAGACAGACAGACAGACAGACAGATAGATAGAGGTGATAGATAGATAGATAGATAGATAGATAGATAGATAGATAGATAGATAGATAGATAGATAGATAGATAGATAGATAGATAGATAGATAGATAGATAGATAGATAGATAGATAGATAGATAGATAGATAGATAGATAGATAGATAGATAGATAGATAGATAGATAGCATAGACAAGTTCTCTTCTAGAAACCCAAATTATCTTGAGCAGTACTGGGGATGTCTTGGGATTTACAGAAGAAATGGTTAGGTTTGTGATAAGACACATTGTCATTTTTACGGTAGACTAGCCTTAACGCTAGATAGCAAAGGTATAGCCACACAAATGTTGGACAGACTTTCAGATCTGAGCTTTATGAATCTAATAACAATTAAGTACCGATTACGGAATGGATATGCATTTATTTTCTTGGTTGGTACATTGTTGTGTACATCTTATTCCCATTCCAGTGCCTGGCTCACTGGAATGGGATAACATCTTAATTTCATTAAGTACAGTATATTGTTTTAAGAAATCTAAATACATTTAGTTGTGACTCATACCATCCTACAATGCACAGTGTGCATGTCTCCATTAATAAATGATATCCTACTGTACATCCTTGTTCAGTAGAAATGTTGAAAGGAATATTAAGGCTAAAAGATCAAGCGTGTCAAATAGCGCTTCAAGGAATAGGCACGTTTACAATACTCAGGTTGTCATTGCTAAAGAGAAATACTTTAATTAACTAACCTGGTAAAATAAAGGATAAAATACAAATTCAATAAATAAAACTCTGGGAAAAGCAAACTATTCATGACTTCATCTATTAAGATGTTTTTTATAAACTGATGTTTTGAAGAACAGTTTCAACAAAAAAAATCATATTAATCATGTAAACTGTGTCTTCAGGGAATTTACAAATAAATTATATAATGATAAACTTTTATATGACAAACTCATAACTCACAAGTATCAACATATTCAGAAAATATTATCAAGTATCAAAGACATAAACCACAAACTATAACCATGGACACAAAATACATTCAACATCACGTTTCTTAGCCATTCTTATAATCAATTATCCTCGTTTTAATTTGTTTTGGAAAACTTTGATTCAATTTCAGAAATCATTAACATTGTATGATATACTGTATGTCAACAAAATATGCATTATTATATCCCCGTCTTCAAATAATATCAACTGTAAATATATTTTGTACGCACAATCTATCATTTAAGTTGTTTGATAAGCAGAAATAAAAACACTGCTTTATGTGAATAGTAA
Source organism: Gymnoscopelus braueri (assembly GCF_963280865.1). NCBI lineage: Eukaryota > Metazoa > Chordata > Actinopteri > Myctophiformes > Myctophidae > Gymnoscopelus > Gymnoscopelus braueri. Next base: position 32,191,926 of record NC_137606.1, read on the forward strand.
CCAAACCTTTGGGTGCA